>NW_005353602.1:13212-16146 GCF_000412655.1 Myotis brandtii | reverse complement strand
GGCACATCCCCAGTAGGGGGTGTGCAGGAGGCAGCTGATCGATGTTTCTCTCTCATCGATGTTTCTAACTCTCTATCCCTCTCCCTTTCTCTCTGTAAAAAATCAATAAAATATATTAAAAAGAAAAAGCCTCAGCAACGAGCTCAAAGGCATGTTGCAGCTCTGCACCAGGCAGTGGTCAGCTTGTGGCTGCCAGCGGTCAGCCGGGGCTCTGTGCTCCGCCCCTCCTGCCTGGGCAGACTCCTGGCAAAGCCCACTGGCCCCTCCCTCGGCCTCTCCTGGGGTTGGGACTCCAGCCAGGCCCAGTGTGGCATCCAGGCGTCGCAGCCTCACAAGCCCAACAGCTTGGGGGCCCAGCAGCTCTGAGCATGGCCAGAGTTCCCCCACACCAGGGGCAGGGGCTGGTCTGTGTCTGTTTAAAGCCCCGGGTACCTGCCCAGAAGGGGTGACGTCAGGGCTGTGACAGAGCTGAGTTGAGAGGCAGTACAGCACCCCAGAACCAGACGGAGCCTCCTTCCCTGGCGAGTGAGCTGCCCTCAGGCCCGGCCCAGGATGAATGAGGGGACTGTGAGGACAGCCAGGACCTGCTACCTGCCTGCTCATCTGGTCCCTCCCACTTCTAATGAGCCAACCAGCACTCCTGACCCCACACCTGGGAGGAGCATCCGACTGAAATACAAGGCGATCGAATGGGCCTGGCCTTCCTCCAACAGCACAGCGCTACTGCTGTTTCCCTAAACCTGTGTCCCAGCGCCCGCCTCCTGCCCCTGCAACCCCTGGGCTGCGGGAAGAACTAAGGAGACAAGGGCACCGCAGCCCTGAGATCTGCTGAGAAAAGGGGGCCCCAGACTGCAGTCAGGAGGCAGCACAGAGCTGGGAGAGCACGCGGCCTGGGAAATGAGTGATGCCGATACTAGCGTGGCCCCGGGCAACTGTCTTACACACGGAGCCGCAGCTCCTGACCGAGAAAATGGAGTTAGACCCACACTTACACACCCTCTGCTCCTGGCCCGCGTGGAGAGGCAGTACAAAGACTAGAAAGCATAAACGAGGAACTGTGAAACTCAAACAGATGTTTGCCAACGAAATCACCAGGAACCAGAAGAGGGAAGAAGTAAGAAAGGAGGCAGGGCTGGGCCCAGGGTGGGCAGAGGGGGCAGGAGATAAAAGCGCGGGGGCTGGAGGGAGCTGGGGAGGCCTGGGAGGACGCGCTGCCATCGGGTTAGCACAACAAAATCCAGTCACGCACCGCCGCGTGGGGCCTCATTGTAATCAGGCGGCAGAATTTAGCCGCTCCCTCCCCTCCGCTCTGGGCGAAGGCCGCCAGCACAGACTGTTATCAGCGTCAAGCAGCTTTTCGGGGCCCCCTCCCCCTCGGAGGCCTTTATCTGGAGGTGAGGGTCTTGGTTGTGGGGAGATAAAACACACAGCCCCCCTCCCTCAGGACTAGTACAGAGAGCGGAGGGCTGCGCAGAGGGGGGTGAACAGAGAGGCGCGTCCACGCCCCTCCTGCCCGCCTCCCTGGGGAGCCCGAGGACACGCAGGGCTGGGCTGCTGAGCCCCGTGCAGTGCGGTCGGGCCTGGGGAAGCCGCGGGAACAATGCGAGAGGCCGGCCGTCAGGGAGGAGCGGGTGACAAGGAACAGCGCAGGGGACAGAGGGGACTGTGTATGTGACAGGTGTTAGAAAGGAACAAAAAGGGCAAAAAGAGGCCCCGGGTGAGCTCTGGGGATTCACCTGACAACAGAGCTGGCAACCAGCACAGACATGGCCTCAACCTGCACTTTTGCTTTTTGCTGTTAACACTTTAAAAATAGAAGCAATGGATACGGTAGATAGCAGACTTATTTTTTCAATAAACTGGTAACCCCAAAGGGGTAGAGGGAAAGGGGGAGAAATATTACTGATGGGCAAGATCATGGCCCCTGGCTAAAGGACCATCACAGTCCTTTTAAACACTTTCCTAAAGGCCTTTAATTCTAGGATGCGGTCATGGTCTCCAGACTAAGTGGTTCTCAACTGGGGGCCGCACTGGCCTAGGGGGCATTGGGAATACGGGGGGTTCAGGTGAGCCATCACTGGGGCGCCCCCGACCCTTCTGGTGGGTCCAGAACGTGCAGTGTCTCCCCATCCTCAGGACAGTCTCCACCAGAGAACTGCGAGGTCCCCACTGCCAATGGGGACCCACCTGCCTTCCCTGCCTTTGCAGCCCCTGGACACCAGAGGGCGCTGCGCCACGCCCAGACCCTCCACCCTCCAGACTGACTCCTCCCGAAGCCACCCTGGCCCAGGAGGCATCAGGGTGGGTGGGTGAAATAAGGCTGTTTTCACTGGCTGTGTTCTGAGTCCCTAGGAATAGATCCTAAGTAGTTTATTTTCCTTGCAACCTCTAATTGACAAGCCAAAAAGCTGATGGCCTTGCGCTGCACCCAGCATGTTTATGCTCTATTTTTCTAAGAATGCGCCTATGAAATCCAAGAGTCTGAGACCCAGTGGTCTCTGGGATGAATAATGAACTTTAAACCTAATAAGTGGTGCCACCCACCCATTTCCCTCACCGCTGTCCCGGGACTCAGCTCTCACCAGGTTCTGGCTCCGCCCCATCCTTTTCCGCAGGCTCCACCAGTGTGTCTTGGGGTTCCTCCCTCTGTGGGGCTGAGCTGGAGAAGACGCCCACGGGAGCCCATTCCAGATACAGGGGGACGTGGTGGAACTGCAGACAGAGGTGAAGAGGGACTCAGTGTCTTACACAGACGAAGAGCCCGAGGGTTGCCCTAACCGGTTTGGCTCAGTGGATAGAGTGTCGGCCTACGGACTGAAGGGTCCCGGGTTCGATTCCGGTCAAGGGCTTGTACCTTGGTTGTGGGCACATCCCCAGTGGGGAGTGTGCAGGAGGCAGCTGATCGATGTTTCTCTCTCATCGATGTTTCTAACT
>NW_005353602.1:0-13193 GCF_000412655.1 Myotis brandtii | reverse complement strand
TCCTCTCTGTAAAAAATCAATAAAATATCTTAAAAAAAAAAAAAAAGAGCCCAAGGGTCAGAGAGTACGAGTGACTCTCCCCGGAAAGAGCCAGGAGGGGCACACAGCCCTGAGCCCTCCGCCGCCTGATCCCTGAGAACCACTGTGGGGCTGAGCTGGAGAAGACGCCCACGGGAGCCCATTCCAGATACAGGGGGACGTGGTGGAACTGCAGACAGAGGTGAAGAGGGACTCAGTGTCTTACACAGACGAAGAGCCCGAGGGTCAGAGAGTACGAGTGACTCGCCCCGGAAAGAGCCAGGAGGGGCACACAGCCCAGAGCCCTCCGCCGCCTGATCCCTGAGAACCAGGGGGCCTGCTGCAGCTCAGGGCTGGGGGAGGGGCCGAGCATGTGTGTCCCCTGGGCTGCTCTGGCCGGGGTAGGAGTGGGCAGGGGGTGGGGGACAGACCAGGATGAGAAGCAGCTCTCGTGCAGGAAGTGCAGTGGGGCCACTGGAGACACGCTTCTCTCCCCGCAACAGACTCTCGGCCACGCATGTGCACATACGTGCGTGCGGCTCTTCTTTGAAAAGACAAACCAGACATGGACAGAGGCTGCACATGGCTAACGTGCCTGAGAGAGAAGCTACTTGCAGTGGCTGTAAGGTGGCCCCAGAAGAGCCGTCCACGTCCTGACCCCCAGCACCTGTGTGACCGATTTGGGAAAAGGGTCTGCAAATGTCACTGAGTGAAGGATCTGGAAGTGAGGTCGCCCTGGATCCAGCCAGAAATGGAGGGAAGGAGAAGGCATGTGAGGAGGCAGAGGCCAGTGCAGCAGCCACAGCCATGGGCACTGGCGCCACCAGGCGCCGCAGGGGCGAGAGGGGCCTCCCTGGAGCCTCAGAGGGAGCACGGCCCTGCAGCACCCCCATTTCCCACCTCCGGCCTCAGAACTGTGAGAGGACACATTGCTGTTTTAAGCCACGGAGCTGGTGGTAACCTCTTATGGCGGCCACAGGAGACTATCACACTCATTACTATCTGTGTGTGAGTGTATGTTTGTTTCTACCAAGGACAGGAGACAGCCCGCCTGCAGAACTGACTGCTAAGCTATTGTAGGTACGAGATCCCACAAGCAGAAGAATGAGGGTCAAGTCCGAGGGAGCAGAACGCTGAGGAGCCCGAGGCCGAGACCTCTTTCTGAAGGTTCCAGCTTCTCACCTGTGATCTCAGTGGGGACCAAGCTCACAGTAAGCACAGAGCAGGTGCTTTCAGAGGGGCTCCCACGGGCCAGGCCCCTGCTCAGACCATCGCTGCGTCTGCTCCCTTCATCCCCCGGATGCAGGCCGGCGCCCTACCTTGGAATAGGCCAGGTGGCGGAAGGCCTTGCGGGCCTCCAGCGGCTCCAGGAACTCCACGATGGCGGTGACGCCGCCCTCAGGCAGCAGCACGCGGCCCAGGCTGCCGAAGCGGCCAAAGGTCTCCTGCAGCTCGGCTGCCAAGGTGCCTGCCGGCAGGTTCTTCACCAGAATCACGGTTTTGCTTCGCTCCGCAGCGGGCTGCCAGGGAGGAGATGGACACATTAGGGACAACAGGAGGGCAGGCCCTGCCACCAGCACTGATCTGTGGTCGACTCCAGACCAGGTGCCCCCCTGGGACCTCAGTCACCAGGCACTTCAAAGGCCGGCCCAGGAGACGGCACCATCTCAGGCACGTGGCTCCCTGGAAAAGAGGAGGCTCCGTGGAGTGGATAAGGGTGAGGGCATCAGAGTGGACCCCCTGGGTGTCAACTGTGGAGCCGCGGCAGCTCCCGCCACTGCCCACCGCAGCCCTGCGGGACATCCGGGCGCTCCAGCCCAGGCAGCATCTGCATCCACGGCCCAGGCCCAAGGCCTTCTCCTACAACTGCAGGCGCCTGCTGTCACATCATGGCAGGCGACAGGGGCTGGGAGCAGCCCGGGCTCCCAGGGGTTGGTGCGTCCCTGGTCCTATGGGTGAGACAGTTCCAGGCAGGGCTCTGCCGGTGCCCCAGGTCCAGCTCGGCCCTGCTGGACGAGGTGCTGTCATAAGAACGCCCTGCACCGGGCTCCTGCCCTCCCCTTGGCCTTTCTCACTGTGTCTGCTGCCCAAAACCATACTTGCCCTTGACTCTTGAGTCTGCCTTTGGAAGAACCCAAACCAAGACACTAGACACTAGAGACGCACTGACCTGCGCTCGGCCCCTCACTAACATAAGGACACGGGCTATCTCCAGGACCGCTCCGGGAGAGGCTGCAACAGCTGTGCTAACACAGGCAAAGGGCACGTAGAGCGTAAGCGCTGTGTGAACGTCAGCAACTGTCTCGTGAAAAACAATGTTGGAGGGGGGCAGGGAGCCAAAAACATGTAATGGGAAAGTTCCAGGTCTGGGATCATCTGAGTGTGAGTCTCAGCTCAGCCACTGACCTGGCCTTAAACCCCAGTCTGCTTTCCCTGTGGGCCTCAGTGTTCTCGTCTGTGAAATGGGCTAATGGTTAACACCCATCCTGTAGGCCTCACAGGCTCTCCTCATAGGGGAGGGCATATCTGCAGGTGGGAAAGGCAGGGCACCCATGGGCTCTGTAGGTGCAACTCAGATTGCAAGTGTAACGATTAGGGACGTGGACTCTGGGGCCACATTCAAATCTGGCTCCACCGTAAATAGCTGCGTGACCTGGAAGCAGGGACTGCACCTGTGATGGTCCCTTCTGTGTGACCGGGGACAGCAGTGCTGCTTTCCACGAGGGTTAGGAAAGTGAAACTCGGAAGGGCGCTTTGGTAAGTCCTGATAGATGCTAGCTAGTGATAGTTACTTATCCACCCACCGACCTCCCTACCCACCTCATCCATCACCCCCACTTTCCACCCACTCAGCTACCTGCCCACCCTTCCATCCTAACCACCCTGCTCAGGTCAAGTCTAAGGCAGGTAAACCTCAGGAAGTTGCTATTTAGGAGGCGGAAGCTGAGACTGAGCCCAGGCTCCTGCCACAGTCTCTTTGTTGGACCTTTAAGACAGCCCCCACCCTCAGGGCCTCAGTTTCCTTGTCTGTAGAATGAAAGGGGGGATAAGGATGTTAGGTGCTCACTGGACCCCCGAGACTTAATCAGCCATAACCCCGAGAACCCCACCTGGTGGAGGGAGCACGTAGAGGTGACCGCTCCCCTACTTGGTTCAAGGAAGGCCCACCACTCAGATAGACAGCAGTGCTCTTAGAAAGGAGCTGGGGGGACAGGATGTTTGGGCCCCCTGGTCTGCATGAAGGTTACGAGGTAGCCCTCTTGCATAGGCCCCTGAGAGACACCATCCGGTCAGATAGGCGCCTTGTCTGAACCCGTGTGATTTTCTTCCTCTCTTTGGAGACTAAAAATTAATGGCAAACATCACCCTCGACAGGCCGGGTCCTCAAACCCATTGCCACGCTGCCAACCTGAACCCAGCCCAGCTCCCAGCTCCCCGTGGCCGGCAGCCGCACCGAGCCGGTGTGCACCCACCTGGCTGAAGGAGTCCAGGCTGACCCCGTTGTCCAGGAGGAAGCGCCGCACTTCCTGCACGAGCTGGGTCTCCCCGAGGGCCACGCGCACGGCCACGCTGCCCTTGGTCTCCTGTGGGAGGGAAGGAAGAGGCCTGTTGGCTGTCGGGCAGGTGACGAGCAGCCTCCCGTGTCCCACAGCCCGAGAGGAAGGCCTGGATGGAGAGGACCCCCTGATGCCCTCCCCGACCCCACTGACCGGTTGGCTCTGGCTGTCACCTCTCAGGGTGGCTCCACACAACCCCGCAGGAGCCAGGGTCGAGGGGCGGCTGGGACGTGCCGGGGCCCAGGCTGACCACGATGCAGCAGCAGAGGCCCCCTCCCAGGCAAGCCAGCACGATGCCCTCTCCTTGCCCTTGGCCCCTCATGTTTGGCCCACAGCCGGTACATCAGACAGGCCGCTCACTCACATGGTCAAACACTTGGCTCTTGGTGGCGCTGTACTTCTGTGCGATGGCGTCGGCCACTGCATTGGGGCCCATGAACAGCGTGTTCCAGTTGTGAGAGCTGAGAGGCAGGAGAGGGACGTCAGACCGCAGAGCAGTGACGGGAATATTGTTTCAGATGCGAAACCTTTGAGAAATGAGCCCTCGGCCTGCCGTTCTGAACCCCAAAGCCTCTCTCCCCCAGCTTCCCTGGTGTGGGCCACCTCCCAGGGCCTGCGGACGAGGACGGCGACGATGACATGAACAACCCTCACTTGTGTCAGGCAGCCACTCTGTGCCAGGGACTAAGCTCTGCCTGTCAACCTGTTCAATCCCCAGGACTCCGCATAGCTAAGCACCACTACGATTCTCCCATTTTGCAGAGGAGAAACGGGCTCAGCAAGGTTATGGCGAGGCTGGACCCACCCCAAGGAGCCAGAGCCCCGTGGCAGCTGGGGAAGAGGGGGCGAGGGAGCAGGAGGCTGGCCAGGGCCCGAGGCCGCACGTGTAAGAACCTGGAGCTGTTGGCTTTGTCTTTGGCCTCTTTCTTCTTCTTGTAAGAGGACGATCCCGGGGCGCTGGCGTCCTCGCTGGCTTCCTTCTTGATGGTGGATGGTAATACATGGAGCATCCTGCCCTAGAGGGCACAAGGGGCAGGGGTCGGGGGGGGAGGGGGAAGGTGCCTCCACATCCTCCCCAGGATAGCGGCCTCTCCGAGCAGGCGGCAGCACGCAGTGTTAAAATCCTCTCAGATGTGGCCTCAGGTTGAACGACCATGTGGTTACCCTCGAATGATTCAGAATGGGGACGTGGCCACAGGACCTGGGGGCCTGACACTGGGACAGAGGCCATGTGACAGCCTCACGAGGGAGACTGGTCAGCTTGTAAGTGCCACCCACCCCCCACCCCGAGGCCAAGGCCCATCCTGCCCCTGCACACGTAGGCCTGCACGGGAGGTCTGGTCCAGAGGCCACAGGGAGATCACTGCACTATGCAGGCACAAATGGAAAGAAGGGAAGAGGGGGACAGGAGCCTGGGCTGGGGGTGCGCACTGAGCACCTTACTTGGAGGCACTGGGAAAAAAGACAAGAGCGCCTTACACTCCACTGTGGCCATTTAACATGACCGCGCCCAACTCCTTCCTTTCTTCTTCCTCTTCCAAGTGCTATTTCTCCAGGAGAGCATATTCATTCATTCAACAAACCCTCTGGGAGTGCCCACTAGGTGCCAGGCATTCCTTTCTTCTTCCTCTTCCAAGTGCTATTTCTCCAGAAGGAGAGCATATTCATTCATTCAGCAAACCCTCTGGGAGTGCCCACTAGGTGCCAGGCGCTGTCCCAGGTGCTGACAGCTCAGTGGAACCAGAGCCGACCAGCCCTCAGGGCGCTGCCCTCTAGGCGGGTGCGAGGACAGTACCCCAGGCCAATAACGTGCTTCCTTAGAAATGGGTGTGTGTGTGCCCTAACCGCTTTGGCTCAGTGGATAGAGAATCAGCCTGCAGACTCAAGGGTTCCGGGTTCGATTCCGGTCAAGGGCATGTACCTTGGTTGCGGGCACATCCCCAGTGGGGAGTGTGCAGGAGGCAGCTGATCGATGTTTCTCTCTCATCGATGTTTCTAACTCTCTATCCCTCTCCCTTCCTCTCTGTAAAAAATCAATAAAATATATTTAAAAAAAAAAAGAAATGGGGGTGTGTGCACATGCACGCACACACTCACGCATGCACACACACGGCCTCTCCCAGCCACTAGTGTGCTTCCTTAGAAATGTGGGGATGTGCACACACATGCACACACGCACTCACACATGCACACACACGGCCTCTCCCGGCCACTAGTGTGCTTCCTTAGAAATGGGGGGTGCGCACACGCACACACACACGACCTCTCCCGGCCACCTGGGCCCAGGGCAGTCACCTGGAACACCTGCCCGTCCACCTCCGCGTAGGCCTTCACCGCGTGCTCAGGGAACATGAAGGAGACGAAGGCAAAGCCCTTGGGTTTCTTGGTCAGGCTGTCGATGGGGTAATGCAGCTCGGACAGGGGGCCTGCGGACAGGAGAGGGGTCAGTGTCTGGGGCCGGGATGGGCCTGCACGCTCGGCACTGAGCAGGTGACGGTCTTCACTGGCAAGAGCATCGGGCTGCCGCTCTGGGTTGGCCCGTGGTCAGAGGCAGCAGTGAGACCACCTCAAAGGTCAAGGGTCTCTCCTGACAGTACAGGTGCTGGGCTGGGTCCTGCCTCCACCACCTAGAGGTGTTGTCTTCAGATGCCTCAGTCTTCTCATCTGTAAAGTGGCATCATCAGAGCACCAACTCATGGGTACTGGGAGGGTTAAAGGCATTGACACGTGAAGTGTCCTAAAAGCGCCTGCTCAGTGCCCTGGAAGTGCTTGCAGTCTACTGACTTCTTCTCATGTGCAGCCGGCCCTGCTATCAACTAGGGTGCTGTCCTGGGGGGAAGGATCCATGCTCAGGACAGCAGTAACCGCAGGCTGGAAGGTTACACCAATGGCAGAGTCCTGCTCAGGGCCTCCCTGCCCCCACACCAGGCACTCAACCACGCCCCAATCCCCCACCACCCAGAGACGGCCTCCGAATAAAAGTGGGAGACCCTCCAGAGGATCTCAGCGGCATCGAGACCTCACCATCACTTTAAACCCTAACTTCCTTCCCTTCACAGCCGTGACCTTACAACAGAATACAGCCCAGGGTGACCCAGCTAAACTACGTGTCTTCAAGTTCATGTGCATGTCCTATAAAATAATAATAGCAACAATGACAACAGCAAAAACACCCTTGCTGTCAAACACAGCGTGTGTGAATTCTCACAGCACCTCAGGGATCATCAGCCCATTTCATGGATGAGGAAACTGAGACGGGAGGGGACATCATGAGCTCTAGGTCAAGAGCTGAGGGGCAGCCTGGGACTGGAAGCCGGGCCTGCCTGCCCTCAGCCGCCTGCTCTGGGGGAGCCGCGCCCACCGTATTTGGAGAAGATCTTCTCCAGGTCCTCCTCGGTGCTGGTGTAGGGCAGGTTGCGCACGAAGAGCCTCCCCGAGTCGGCCAGGTCCTCCTCCTCCTCGTCCTCCCCGAGCGTCCGGCCCTGCCAGGGTTTGCTGCTGCTTTTCGGGGGCCCCTTGGCCACGGGGACAGTCTTTTCCCTGAACACCTCGATGTAGCGGCCACCTGCACAAGGAGAGGAGTCAGGGCCTGGGGGGAGGCCTGGAACTTGCCAGTGACTCCCGACTGACGATTCCAAACTCATCGCCACCACCGCCTCCTTCCAGGTGCCAAGGCCCAGGCTCAGGCTGCAGCTGGCCTGACCCGAAGGCCCTTTCCCCATGTCATCCACCCTGCAAGTCAGTGTCAACCCGGGGGGAGCCTGCCTGGGCCGCCTCCGTCCAGATCTGCATCCTGAGCTCAGGGCATGTGTCCTGGCACCAACGGCTGGCTACTCTGCCTCAGGACACAACACATGACGTGTGCACCCAACACCGAGGAGCCCGTCGCCTTGCACTAGTGAACTCTACGTGCATCACCCGGGGCCTGATTAGACCGTGACCACCACTATCTCCTCCACGTGCACACAGTAGGTGCTCAATAAACACCTACTGCCTGACCGGCTGACAAGACTGCTTGGTTTCTCTCCTTCCCCGACAGAACTTGCATCTTCACTAGGGGCCGGCGGCTGGATCTGAGTCACTTGTCCATGCCAGGGTCAGGTCAATGATCACGTCTTGCAGACCATTCAGGCGACCTCCCAATTCAGGGACCTGCACATGCTGCCTGACTGTTCCCTGCACTGGAACGCCTGCCCCACCAAGCCAGGGCTTGCTCCCTCTGCTCCTCTGGGTTTTCTCACCTTCTCAGGGAGGCCCAAGGGGACACACTCGTGTTTATAAATGTGCCTCCTCCAATCCTGACTCTCCTGCTCTGCATTTCCCCCCAGCACAGCCCATCGGATGCCTCCCCCTCTCCCTCCCTTATGTCCATTTACTCTACATCAGCTGCACAAGCTGTTCTGCTTGCCACTGTCTCACCAGTGCCCAGAGCAGTGCCTGGCACAGAGCAGACCCTCACCAAACGTGGAGTAAAAGAATGAATAAAGGAATGAATGAACACACCCTGCTTCCACGCGGAGCTGGGCCTGTCCCCGTGTCCTTACCCATGTATTCTCTGTTGCACTTCAAAGCTTTCTTCACTTCCTCTTCGCTGCTGAAATCCACAAAGACGTACCCTGAGGAAGGACAATGACAAAGGTCAAGTCCGCAGACACGTGCAGGAGTCCCCCACACTGTGCTAGGTGTTCAGGAGAAGCTGGGCGGAATGGGGAAGAACTTCCAGTTTTGCCAATTCTACAAAATGCAAAGATTCCATTCCACTGTGGCCGAATCTCCCTTCATAGAATTTTTAGGCTGGGGGCGGGAGGGGGACAGGGACGGGACGTCCAGTCCATGGGCCGTCCAAGGCCTGCAACTTCATTTGGTCTGGCCCTGCCAAGGCATCAGGGGTGAGCTAATGAAATGTCTGACCACATACAGCAGGCTAATTTTTAAGTTGGTAATTTTGTATGGCCCGTGAATGGTGCTATAAATACCCAAATGGCCCTTAGCAGGAAAAAGATTCCCCATCCCTGGTTCAGACTCTGGGGCCTGGCTCTACACTGACGACACTGGGATGACGATGCTGGGATGTCGGAGTCAGAAGACAGGAGGCCTCTGTCCCCGTCCAGCCCCGCCCCCCCACCCTGTGACCCACCCTGAGGGGCCATCTCCACAGCCACTCTGCCGGAGCCCGAGGCCCGAGGTGCGCAGAGCCAGTGGGGGTCTTGTCCATCCTCGGCCTGCACCCGGGGCTGAAGTCCAGTCATTACTGAGCCCTCAGCGCAGGGCCAGCCTGCCTCCTCGGCAGCTCCCATGGGGACATCCGATTACTTCCCTGAAGCGTCACGCTCACAGGCCAGCTCTCTCCAGCTCCAAGGCCTCCAATATGGCTCCTCGTCCTGACACCTCAAGTGTGCCCCTCCCTGCCCCTCCCGCTGGTCTCTGAAGAGCCGTGCGAGCGGGGCACCGCCACAGTCCTAACGCTGGCTCGCAGGGAGCGTGGATGGGAACTCAGCACTGTTGTAAACGCTATGCGCACTAACTCACTGAGTCCTCACAACTAAACGAGACACGACCACCCCATTGCTCAGATGAGGAAACTGACTCCGCGTCCTGGTCCAAGGCCCCAGGGCTGGCAGGTGGCCGAGCTGGGATCTGAAGCTGGGCAGGCTCTCCCCTGCCCTGGATTGTACCCGAACAGGTGGGCAGGGAGAGAGGGATGCTGGCTACCAGGCCTGCCTGGAGAGCAGGGCTGCCTGCTCAGAGGGCCGGGGCGGGGACACAGAAACTTGAAGGCAACAATGGCCACCCCTAAAGCAGGTGGCCTTTCTTCCCCGGACTCTGGCCCCAGCAGCTCCTGCTGCTCAGCCCGTGCCCACAGCTTCTTGCCAAGGACAGCCTGCATGCCCAGCGCTGCTGAGGCCTCGGTGTGGTTCCTGGGAGCACAGCTCTGCTGCTGCGTGTCCTGCAGCCCCGGCCGGGGCAGTAAGGGGGCGCCCAGCTCTCCAAGCTCAAACCCTTCCTTCCAGCATGTTCGCTGCCCAGAGGGGAAGACTGGCAGAGGACAGTGAGAGGCAACAGCACACATTCTTAGCAGCTCAGAGTGCTGCCTGTCAGCACAGCAAACCCTGGACTGGGGAGGGACATCTGTTTAAAGCAACAGGCAAGCCCACTGGCAAGAGTGGAGACAAGAGAAACAGTGACAACCACGCACCAGGCTGCCAGGCAGGGACTAGAGGAGACCCTGGCCCAAGCAGTCTAGCCCAGTGGTCGGCAAACCGCGGCTCGCGAGCCACATGCGGCTCTTTGGCCCCTTGACTGTGGCTCTTCCACAAAATACCAACTTCTGCGCATGGGCCACGAAGTTTCAGTCGCACTGTACGTGCGCGCCTGCACGTCGTTTTTTGTGGAAGAGCTACAAAAATACCGACTTCTGTGCATGGGCCACGAAGTTTCAATCGCACTGTATGTGCGCGCCTGCATGTCGTTTTTTGTGGAAGAGCCACAGTCAAGGGGCCAAAGAGCCGCATGTGGCTCATGAGCCTCGGTTTGCCGGCCACGGGTCTAGCCAATCCACGGAGCCGGGTACCACAAGCAGAAACAAGAACAGCCGCCCCTCAAGTGTCCCCCAACTCCACTGCCCCGACCTTCCACCTTCCCCAGCTGCCTCTGGACCCCCGACACCCAAACCTCACCTGTCTTGTTCCCGTGAGCATTCCTCACGATCCGAATGGCCACCGGTTTCAGGGGCGCCAGGAACTCCGTAACGTTTTTCTAGATGAAGGAAAGGTTCCCCCTGTATCAACTGGTAATAAAAGCGCAGCCCAAACAAAGAAACCTGGGCCGAAGTTCTGAACGCAGAAAGGTTACCAGTGTTTCGCCCTTTCTCGTTTCTCTCTTTCCCTTAAATATACACATCTTTTCTCCATCATTAAATGAAACTTGGAAAAAATCTGAAGAAAAGCTGGAGATGAAGGATGTAAATATAAAATAGTAACGCCACCATCGGCATTTTAAGGCACTGTGTCTGATATCCTCCCCGCAAGTACCTTTTATATTTGGGGTTAAGTCTGGCCTTTCCCGCTTCTCCTCAGCGCTGGACTATCTGTCCCCGTGCCCTCATGGTGATGGCTCGCAGTCACTTACGGTGCTGCTGCAGGCCGTCCCCAATACTCTCCAGTCTCTCTCTTCTGAACATGAGGGCGATTCAAACACATTTTTTTAAAATGCACTAACACAGAGTATGGATCCCAAAGCCTTAAATATTGACCAGCTGCCCTTCCCTTTTCCCAGCAGGAGAAGCATGCGCAGCCCTAGCGTGCACCATGGGTGAGGGCAGCTGGTCCTCCTCGGCTGGTGCAGCCACTGTCGCGTGAAAGGCAAGGCCTGGGATCGCACTCAGCGGCCTCTTAGCCCCAATTCTCCCCAGCTCCAGTCCTCCGCTGACCCTGAACCCCCTGCAGCAGGGGTTCCCAGGACCCCACCCTCAGCTCTGGCCCTTGTCCCAGTTAGCGGCACGCACCTCTGTGACGTTGAACGGGGCTCCCCGCAGCTTCACGGTGTGGGGGGTGCTGGGTTCCCACTGGACGGCTGGCTTCTCTTTCTGAGTGACGGCAGAGAACAGAGTGGGAGTGAGTCCCTGGCCCAGTGGCACTGAGTGTGCAGAGGCACACTGACGGCGAGCCGGGGATGCCGCGAGCATCCTGAGGTCACGTGATGCTCGCTGCCACCGACTCGGAGCTCAGTCTGTGCCCACTGTGCAGAGCACCATCGGGCACTGCTGTCTGGTTGGGTCGAAACAATCCCTCCCCTGGACTTCAGCGCCCTCCCCTGTGAAACCGGACATGAAGAACGCCTGCCCCTCAAGACTGTCTTAAGAGTCAACAACAAAGGATACGGCAGGCACTGGACCCAGCACGTAGTAAGTGCTCACTTAATCATACGCATTGTTGTTGACTGTGGGCTGACATCTGCGTACACTGCCACTAAATACAAAGTATAACAGGCTGCATCCATCAGCAGCTCACTCTCCAGTGACAGGAAACAGATTCAGAAAGAAGTGCATGCACAGGTCACAGAGCAAGTGGCAAAGCTGAGATGTGTAGCCAGGTCTGGGGCCTGCAGGGTACATGGGCGAGGACATGGTGAACCACCAACCGGCTCCCGGACCCCCAGACCCACCCCGATCCACACACCTGGGCGCTGGCCTCCTGGGGTTTCTTGGTCCCAGACAGGGTGCCTTGCTCTGGGCCTGGCCCTGTCCTCTCTTGGCCCTGCCGGGTTGGGGCAGCGCAGGGATCCTCTTCCTCGGCCTCACTGCCTTCATCACAGTTCACGGCCTCATCTTCACTTTCCTCTTCCTCCTCCTCCTCCTCCTCGTCCGAGGAAGACGGCGACTCGGCCCGCACCACCTTGGATTTCAGGTAATCCATGTCCGACAGCTCCTTCCGCACGGCTGCCTTCGGTTCGGGGCCGCCCTCCTCTGGGAAAACAGGGAGGCTGGGAGTCGGGGACAGTCCCTGGCACCGAGGGACTGTGTTTGTGCAGCCCGCAAGGGGCCTGGGACGGCAGGGGGCACGAGGTGCCAAGCCCACCATCACCAGGGGCCCTGTGCCGCGCAGCCCTGGTGAGTCCTCTAATAAACAGTCACATGGGTGAGACGCTGCCGTTTTGAGGTGCCACACGTCGGGAGCTGCGTGTTCCCCGCAGCAGCCCTGCCCTCGTCATCCACTCTTTCAACTGCGACCTGGAGGACCTTTTGGCCTCTCCTGGACTAAACCCTCCAGTGACTACCAGGTACTTGCAGGGAGAAACCCGAGCGCCCTGGTGAGTCCTCTAATAAACAGTCACATGGGTGAGACGCTGCCGTTTTGAGGTGCCACACGTCGGGAGCTGCGTGTTCCCCGCAGCAGCCCTGCCCTCGTCATCCACGCTTTCAACTGCGACCTGGAGGACCTTTTGGCCACTCCTGGACTAAACCCTCCAGGTGCTTGCAGGGAGAAACCCGAGCTCCTGCCCCTCGGACGGCTGACTGCCTCCAGCTCCCACGGCTGCAGCCATCCTGAGCCACGCAGAACGCTGTTCCCTCCGCCTGCACCCCCGCCTGTCCCCTCCATGACCGTGTCCCACCAACTCGCAGCGAGTCCTTCAGACCCCAGCTTTGCACGGAAACTTTACCGTATGTAACGTCCACATTGAACCCATTCTGTGCTTTAAGCCACAATGGATTCCCGACCCTCACCCGCCACGTGCCATCCTGGGCTGCAACTGCTCACACACCCGCCGTCCCCGCACTACACCGTGGGCACCTTCTGAGGACGGGGCTGCCCCTCACCTCCTTCCGACCTTTGTTCTCGGGAACTCTCCTATCCCCCTCCCCGCTTTCTCTCTGCGTCTTCACGTAACACACTAACTAGTGAGTGATTTCTTTACGGTGTCTTTCCCCCCACCAGGGTGACAGCTCCGTGGGGGCAGGATTCTTCGTCGTTTGCTCACTGCTGTATCCCCAATGCCTAAAGCAGTGCCTGGCACATAGCAGGTACTCAATATTGAGTGGCTGAATAAGTGATCAAGATCAGTCAAGGCCGACATACTTGCGGTTGGGATAGCCACCCCACTAGAGGGCAGTGTCTGGCA
>NW_005353601.1:0-783 GCF_000412655.1 Myotis brandtii | reverse complement strand
CTCTCTCTCTCTCCCTCCCTCCCTCCCTCCTTCCTTCTTCGCTCAAATGAATTAAAAAAAAATTTTTTTAAAGATGGAAACTCATAGAACTGGGTGAATGCCCTCTTGTTTCTGTGCAATGAGGTCTTGCTGGTTGCTTTAGGGGTGTGATGATTCCAGGCCAGACGGGAGAATAGAGGGAAGATGCATGAATCCACAGGTGTGAGAAACTAACAGGTATGCAGTTAAAATTCATGGTTTTCCCAGAGATTGACAGTATGAGATGTGATAGTCCTGTTCACCCATTCTGGGTTCCTGAGACTCCCAACCCTTCTTCATCCCCAGCAGACAGAAGAGCAGCATGAGGCCTGAGAACAAGAGCAGTTCCTCCTCCTGGGGCTCCCCATCCCGCCAGGGCAGCAGGGCGTGTTCTTCACCCTGTTCCTGGGCATGTACCTGACCACGGTGCTGGGCAACCTGCTCATCATCCTGCTCATCAGGCTGGACTCTCACCTGCACACGCCCATGTACTTCTTCCTCAGCCACTTGGCCTTCTCTGACAATTCTCTCTCCTCTGTCACTGTCCCTAAGATGTCCTTGAACATTCAGACTCAGCAACAATCCATTTCCTATCAGAATGGCTACCATCAACATATCAACAAATGACAAGTGCTGGCGAGGATGTGGAGAACAGGGAACCCTAATACAGGGCTGGTGGGAATGCAGATTGGTACAGTCGTTATGGAAAACAGTATGGAGTTAGCTCGAAAAATTAAATATGGAACTGCCATTTGACCCCATGAT
>NW_005353600.1:0-518 GCF_000412655.1 Myotis brandtii | reverse complement strand
TATTCCTTGCTCAAATGCTTCTCCTTCTGGTACCCCTATGATGTGGATGTTGGTACATTTCATGTTGTCCCAAAACTCCCTTAAACTCTTCTCCTGTTTTTAAAATTTTTCTAATTCCTGCTTCAAATGGATATTTTTTCCTAACCTTGTCTTCCAATTCACTGTTTTGGTCCTTTTGCTTCTTCTAGTCTAATGTTCATTCCCTACAGGTTATTATTTTTTTTTCTTTAATATAGCTTTATTGTTGAAAGTATCACAGATGTCCCATGTTGTTTTTTTCTCCCATTGACCCCCTTTACCCTTCACCTGTCCCTCACAGGCTTTCACCATGCTATTGTTTGTGTCCATGGGCTATGCATATATGCATATAAGTTCCCTCATTAATCTCTCCCTATTCAACTCCACCAGGCCCCATCTTTCCTCTGAAATTTGTCAGTCTGTTCCATGTTCTCCAGGTTATTTTTGTTCATCTATGTCATTTTTCATTTCCAATTGATTCTTATTAATGATTTCTACCT
>NW_005353599.1:0-767 GCF_000412655.1 Myotis brandtii | reverse complement strand
TTGGCTCTAGGCCTCTTGCTCCCTCTTCAAAGACAACTGCACAACTTGCGAAATAAATTTAAGAGGCACTAGTGTAGTGAGCCATGTCTGCGCTAACAGTCTCCTGGTGTTGTTTTTCACAGTATTAAATTAAGTATTCATTCCTCTTCATTCAACAGACATTTACTATGCACCTAGACCAGGGGTGGGCAAACTTTTTGACTCGAGGGCCACAATGGGTTCTTAAACTGGACCTGAGGGCCGGAACAAAAGCATGGATGGAGTATTTGTGTGAACTAATATAAATTCAAAGTAAACATCATTACATAAAAGGGTACGGTCTTTTTTTTTCGGCCCGCGGGCTGTAGTTTGCCCACGGCTGACCTAGACCCTGGAGATCAGGCAGAAAACAATACTGGTCCTGTTTAGGTCCAAAAAGAGCTTACAGGGATGTCTTGCAAAGGAATGGGAAAGGCCATGTTCATGGCCAGCCTTCCTGGGCGGATGCCTCCCTGGCTGCATCTGGGGAGTTGCCCATAGCACTGGACATTACCTGTGACACCTTGCCCCTGCAGGCACCTCACCTTGCTGTTGACAGCGGAGTGCAGTGAGCTGTTTGGCTGCAGGTGCTTGCAATCGGTACCTGGTGTGCAGTAGGGACATACTGTGCCTACACAGAACTGAATTGCTCAACTGTGGCGAATTGACACTCCTTTCTCTGCCCATCTTCCTCCTCCCTCCTCATCTTTTTCCTCCTTCAGAATTATCCCAAAGAGGCCTCCCTTATT
>NW_005353598.1:0-1160 GCF_000412655.1 Myotis brandtii | reverse complement strand
CACATGTAAACAGATTTATGCCTCTAGCCCTGGTCCTATTCCTGAACACTTGCCTAGACTTTTGTGCAATTGGCTCATTGATGGTTCACTCAGATGTCTAACTTAGAGGTTGAGAATGGAGCTCTGGGTCTCCACCAGCAGTCACACCTGCTCTGTCTCCAGGCTTCCCACCTGAGCTAATGTCAACTCCATTCTCCACTGTCAAAAACCACAGGAGCATCTTTGACTTTCTTTTTTGCTCACATTCCACATCCGGTGACTTCTCACTCTGCTCCCCACTACTTTCCTAGTCCAGATATTTGCATCTTCATGTTTGCACGTTATTCTCACAGTCACACTGTTGTAGAGGCCTCCCAGCTCGTCTCTCTGCTTCTATCTTAGTCCTTTTCATTTTGTTCTTAACATAACCGCCAGAGTAATCCTTTAATATATAAGAGATCATATAATTCCTCTGTTCAAAACCCTCAATGCTTCTCATCGTACTCAGAGTAAACCCCCCAAATTCTGACCCTGACCCCAAGACATCCTATGGTCTCGCTTCCTCACACCTCTCACACCATGACCATGTGCTGGCGTTTTCCCGTTACTCTCTCAGCTCTGACCACACTGGTCCCCGTGTCTGGCACATACAAGGACACTGCAGTTTTAGAGCCTTTGTGTTCACTTTTCTCTGCCCAGAAACCTTTCCCGCTTGTTCATGTGGCATTTTCCTTCCCTGTCTTTATCTGTTAATGGTCTCTGAACTTAGATGAGTACCTGATTTCTAGTAAGAACAATAAATATTTACTAAATAGACAAATAATTAGCATTGCATATCTCTCTATATAAGACCCTAATTGCAAATAGACAGAATGGCAGAACAACTGAACAACCAAATAACTGGTTGCTATGATGTGCGCTGACCACCAGGGGGTGCGCATGGAACATGGTTGGCGTTGGCAGCAGGTGGCAGAGTGCAGAACATGGCGGGCATTGGCTGCGGCGGGATGGTGGAGCAGGTGAGCGGGGTGCCGGACCAAGGCAGGGCACGCCAGTCACTGTCATCGGAGCGAGCCTCTGGTGGTTACTGAAAATTCTTTGCTCCCCTGCGCTGTGGTCCCTCCGGGCACTCGCACCTGCTGCTAGCACCAGCCCCATTGGCACCCATTGCCGGCGCCTGG
>NW_005353597.1:565437-568716 GCF_000412655.1 Myotis brandtii | reverse complement strand
TGCCGTGTGCCCTTCCGCCTGCGGGCCACCCTGGAAAGACACCTGTGGCAGAAGCACAGAATGCCCTTCCCCCCCTGCTGTCCCTGATACCACTGCCCATGTACCTGTTGATCATGTCCTGCTGGGAATAAATCCTCCCTCCCTGCCTTCCTCTACTTTGTAAAATATTAAAAAATAAAAAAATAAAAGCAGAACCTTTTTCTCTGCCAAAGACACTGTCAAGAGAATAAAAAAAGGCCAGACTGCAAAGACATAGCTGATAAAAGACTGTTATCTAAAATATACAAAAAGCTCTTAAAACTCAACCAGAAGACAAACAATCCAATTAAAAAATCGGGCAACAGATCTGAAATGACATCTCATCAAGGAAAATATACAAATTACAGATATGCATACGAAAAGATGCTTAACATCATATGCCATTAGAAAACAGCAAATTTAAAAAAAAAGAAAAGAAAACAGCAAATTAAAACAATTATAAGATACACTATGCATCTATTACAGTGGCCCAAATACAGAATAGTACCAGCACCAAATGCTGATGAGAATATGGAGCAACAGGAATTCTCCTCAAATGCTGTGACAAGCCCCCAACCCTAGCACACATATGAGGTCAAGCTTTGAAACCCACATCAGTCTTCTGGCTGCTAGCCAGCATTCAGTGGTAATGAGACATCACTCACACAATTCTTCTTATTAATTGCTTCCATATTTTATGCTCTGTCAAATTTTTCATTCATGTCATGTGGATGAGCAACAATACAGAATTTTTTCCACAAAGTTAATTTAATTTTATTTAATTAACAAGTTTATGATTGAAAAGGTCAGTATGGCATATCATGAAAAACTACTCAGCAATAAAAAAAATGAACAATTGATTCATGCAGCAATTTAGATGAACCTCAAGGAAACGATGTTGAGTGAGAAAAGTTAATATCTAAAGAATAGATATTGCATGGTTCAATTAATGTAACATTTATGAAATACATGTTATTATTATTAAATAATATATAGTATTTTTTCTTATGCTCCACCCCCTAAACCACCTCTACTTTGTAAATCCCTTCCTCATGCATTCATTGTGATCAATAAAATAGTCTCTCAGAAATATTTTATATTTTATTTAACGACATTGATTTGACCTAGCTCTTACAAAAGGCTTATAAGGTGCCAAGTGCCTCTTACAAGTATTAGCTCATCAGATGCTTATAGTGGAGGTCTGCTCACTCTACAAATGGACAACCAAGCACAGTGGGTTTTGAGTGACTTGCCACACGTCACCCAGCTAGCCCAGCCCATTCCCTCTCAGGCCTCTTGAGTAATTCCCAAATCTACATTTCCATCTCTCTGCCTCAGTTTATGTTTAAGCCTGATCAGTCTTATAACAAGTGGTTGCAAAATCTTCCTCACTTTCCTCACCACCGGCAGCTGCAACCTCAGAGCCCCTACACGGCCAAGGCCAGTCAGGAACAGGCCTCAGCTGCGCCTCCAGAGCCAGCCGCCCATGATGCTGCCCCAGCCAGGACTCTCCTGTGCAGCCCTGAAGGGGCTGGAGCTGCCCACACAGCAGGTGTGCAGGAACCTGGGGCTCCAGGTGCTGGAGCTCAGGCTGGTCCTGGTGGGGACAGTTGGGGCAACACCATCAAGGAAGAGGGAATCAACTCTGCCCAGATCCCAGAGAAGTTGCCTAAGAAGACTCCAAAGACACTGAGCTGTGAGTTCTGTGGGAAACGTTTCACCGACAGCAGCAACCTGACTGTGCACCGGCGCTCACACACCGGGGAGCGGCCCTATTCCTGCGACCTCTGCTCCTTTGCCTGTGCCCAGAGGAGCAAGCTTAGCCGCCACCGCAGCATACACGGTCCTGGGCCCGGCGGTGCCTGCTTTGAGTGCCCCCACTGCCGTGTGCCCTTCCGCCTGCGGGCCACCCTGGAAAGACACCTGTGGCAGAAGCACAGAATGCCCTTCCCCCCCTGCTGTCCCTGATACCACTGCCCATGTACCTGTTGATCATGTCCTGCTGGGAATAAATCCTCCCTCCCTGCCTTCCTCTACTTTGTAAAATATTAAAAAATAAAAAAATAAAAGCAGAACCTTTTTCTCTGCCAAAGACACTGTCAAGAGAATAAAAAAGACCCAGACTGCAAAGACATAGCTGATAAAAGACTGTTATCTAAAATATACAAAAAGCTCTTAAAACTCAACCAGAAGACAAACAATCCAATTGAAAAATCGGGCAACAGATCTGAAATGACATCTCATCAAGGAAAATATACAAATGACAAATCAGCATCCGAAAAGATGTTTAACATCATATGCCTTTAGAAAATAGCAGATTAGGAAAAAAAATGGCAGAGGTTTATAGGGACATGTCGGTGCCTTGTCCCAGAGCAGATAAGGGCGAGCAGCTGCAACGGGTAACATACAGCCGGAATAAGCAGAGGAGATTCAGCTGAGAGACAGTCTGCAGCCAGGAAAGACAGAGAACTCCTAGACAAAGGGAACGGTTAGAGACTGGGGCTGAAACCTCTCCCGGTGCACTTGCTTAGCCACGGAGACCGCGCCATCTTGAGTGGCTGTTACCGGCATCCAGAGACTGGCTACTAACACGGAAGCAATGGCTCTCAAGCATCGCCACTCCGTGAACTCAGAGGAGCCCTGCTTCTCCCGACAGAAAGGTTAGACTTCCCCCAAAGGTGCGGTTTGCAATTTAGGTTGGAGAGTGGATTGCCCGTTGGGGGCGGGAACTCTGCACCCCACAAATTCCGCAGCCGTTGGGGCCAGCGTGACCCACAAGTGTGGAAGGGCTCCCCCAGGGCTGCTGGCAGAAGGGAAAGCTATAAATAAGCCCACAGTTGGACTGGACGCAAACGGGCAGCCTCAGATTTTGTCAATCTGCTGGCTACTTGGTGCCAGGGGCCAGAGCGCACACAGAGACTCTGCGCAGATCTGGAAGGTGGAGCCTTGCGAGTTCGCACAACTTCCCAGGCTCTTGTCTTTACACTTCCTCTTAAATCTGTGCGCTTGACTGTTGAACCCAGTGCATGGGATTACCCAGTTGGGGTCAGTTGCAGAGCCTGTAAGGGAAGGTTGTTTTGGGGGAGCCTGGGAAACAGAGCGGGGAGTGACGACTGGGGAACCAGCTCTGGGCGGAGGACTTTCCCAAACCAGTTTCAGGTACAATAGAGAACACCTGGTCAGAGAGGACCTATAGCCTCAGAGGTCAATCCCGACACACTGCCACCCAGAGGCAGAGCCACGAACTGACTCTTCTGTAAA
>NW_005353597.1:564392-564726 GCF_000412655.1 Myotis brandtii | reverse complement strand
ATTTTTATTTTTATTTTTCTGTTTCCCCCCCCCCCTCCCCCCAGTTATTTTTGTGCTTCTGTTTTCCCTTGCCTCGCTTGATATTATTGGTTGTTTGTAGTTTGTATTCATCTCCAGGGACCGTTGCTGGAATTTGTTGGGATTAGTGGCAGTTCTATCGGAGTTTTCTCCTCATATGAATAGTGTCCTCCCCTTTTCCTCTTCTACTTCATTCTCTTTTTTCTCTTACTTTTTTTTCTTCTGTTTTCTCTTCTATATTTTTCTCTTCTTTCTTCCTTATCCCCCAACTCTCTTAGATCGAATGGCCACCTTTATTTGGGGTTATTAATATCGT
>NW_005353597.1:524713-547774 GCF_000412655.1 Myotis brandtii | reverse complement strand
TGTAAAAAAGAAGGAACTCTTACCATTTGCAACAGCATGGATGGAACTGGAGAGCATTATGCTAAGTGACATAAGCCAGTCAATGAAGGAAAAATACCACACGATCTCACTCATTCATGGATAATAAAGACCACTATAAACTTATGAACAATAATAGATACAGAGGCAGAGCTGCCTCAAACTGATTGTCAAACTGCAGCGGGAAGACCAGGGAGGGTTGGGGGGCAGGAGGGAGGGGGGTAAGAGATCAACCGAAGGACTTGTATACATGCATATAAGCATAACCAATGGACATAAGACACTGGGATGTAGGGGAGGCCAGGGGATCGTCAAGGGCGGGGGAAAAAAAGGACACATAGGTAATACCCTTTTTAATACTTTAAGCAATAAAGAAAAAACAACAACAACAACAACAAAAAAACGGCTCTTACCTCATCTCTCCAAAGACTATGATTTGGAGGAGGAAAGAAGGAGCAATTACTTATAGACCTTGAACAATATTTCCAGGCAAAAATAAGCCAAATAAAAATTTTCCCTGAGCCAGAAAAAAAAAAAAGATTAGAAATGTGTATTACAATCCCTAGAACAACCAATGAAAAACTATAAAAAAGATATAGGTAAAATCACAATAGATAAATTGAAATGAAATGCCCTAAAAATGTTCAAATAACCCATGAGAAGGCAGGAAAGCAAAATCAGAGAATGAAAACAGGATGGTGTTTTGCAGGGGGGAGGAGTAGGGGTGGAAGAGGGTATAGGGGGTATAAATGGTGATGGGGAAAAAAAAGAAAACAATGACCCTGATAGGCTGCAAAATCCTAAACAGCTTTTTGAAACAGGAGGAAAAAAGATTAAATGCAGCTTGTTATGGTTTGTGACAAGTGTTAAAAAAAAAAAAGAAAAGACAAGATAATGGGTCCTTCCCTAGAGTCTCCGGGAGGAGTGCAGCCCTGCCAACACCTTGAATTTAGGACTTCTGATCTCCCAAACTGTGAGATAATAAATGTGTGCTGTCTTATGCCCCTGTCACTGGTAACTTGATAGGACAGTTGGAAGAAACTAACACAGCTGCCGAGAGATCTGAGAGGAGTGTTAACTAACCAGCAGTGGAGGTTAGGGGAGAGCCAGGAAGGCACCAGCAGAACAGTCAGCTTTAAAACTCCACCAAGTTTGGGGAGCACTGAAGCTGAGGCCAGTGGGAACTTTCCAGTCCCCTTTTCCTTCGCTAGTACCAGCCCTAGAAAGGTCCTCAAACCCAGGGTTGTGAGATGGTGGAGGGAGAGTAGCCAGAGTAGATGAGGAAGGGGGAAGCCATCACTCCTTCCCACAGGCAGACCTCCAGGAAGTTCAAAGCTCTGATAATCTGGAGCAGTTACTGACCACATGGAGCATCTCCATTCCTGGGCTGAGGCCATCTGCACTGTCTGAGAGTGTCTTAGAAGTTCCCAGGGGACAAACAGCATGGCTGTGTCCACCCAAAAGGTCAGTAGAGAGTGAAAATAGAGCCACAGCATGACTACATCTGCGAGTGGAGCCTGCTTCCCATACAGGGCACATCCTGTGCTTTCTGGGGACATCAGCTTCTCCAAGGGGCCCAGGCCTCCCAAAGTTAAGAATTATTAACACAGAAGAAGAGGCCAAGGATTGGGCTTGAAGGAAAGCTTGTATCCTGGTTGGCCAGATAAAGTGGGGAGGGATGACAAGAACAATCAGAGGGAAGGTCAAGAGGACAGGGAGGATGTGGTGGTGTTCACCCACTCACCTGTTCATGCCCCACTGCCCTGGCATCAGCATCCCCTGTGTCTCAAGTGCTTCCTGTCGCTCCGGACCTCCCACATCCCTAGTCGAGGCAAGCTCAGCGAACAGAGGCCCCTGGCCAGGCTTCCACCCAGGTAATGCTGGGGCAGCAGGAGGAGAGGGGGTGTAGCTGAAAGAGCAACCCCCAAAAGAGATGGGTGTATGAGTCAAAGACACGAACACCCAGGTAATGCTGGGGCAGCAGGAGGAGAGGGGGTGTTGCTGAAAGAGCAACCCCCAAAAGAGGAGATGGGTGTATGAGTCAAAGACACGAACGGATACAAAAGGGTAAGAGGAAGTGAGGGTGAGCTTGCCAACCATTGCACAATCTCCCCTGCTCATCAGGTTCAGCTGCGGATGAAGAGACGGAGAGGAGAGCTGTGGGCGTCCACCATGCATGGGCTTAAATCCGCCAGGCCAGTCTGGGTCCCTGGGAACCAGGACGTGGAGGGAGCTCTTCCTAGGCCCCCTGAGCTGAGGGGCAATGGCTAGACCCAGGCAGGCCCCACAGCTTCTACTGGCCATTCTGGTGGCCCTGGTGGCCATCGCCTACCAAGAAAAGAAGAAAACCTTTATTAGTGTCCATGAAGTGCCTGCATCAGAAGCCTTCGTGGTAACCACCTTGGAGTATGTGACCAGTGAGTTCAACCAGGAAAGTGATGACAAGTACAACTTCCGGATTGTGCGTGTCCTGAAGGTCAAGAGGCTGGTCAGTGGGCTCCTCTCCCCCTCTTCCCCGTGCCCCTATGCCAGGGGACTGCTGACAGTCTGGGGCAAGCCCAGAGTGTCACGTGAAATTCAGCCTCATTTAATGAGAAGTGGGCAGCTGAAGAGAGACCTAAGTTCACTGATAAAGTTAAGTTGCTTAAGTGGTGCCCAATACCAGGAGTTGGTACATTGTGGCCCGAGGGCCAAATCTGCCTGTTGCTGCCTCTGTGGTTCATTTCATTGGTTCCCAGCCACACCAGGTGTGCCATGTCCTGTGGGGCTGCTTTTGCGCTGTAATTGCAGAGTTGAGGCCACATGCCCCCAAAGGCTAAATGTTTACTCTCTGGTCCTTTGTAGACAAAGTTTGCAGACCCTGTACTGGAATCATTGGCATCCTTTGGGTTTTCCAAGGGATGGCTTTGCCCACAGAATGGTTTCTAGTGAGTTGTCCTCAAATGACAAAAGGAGGCATGGGAGTCAGATGATTAGGGGAGAGAGGGACCCAGCTCTCTACCCAGGATGGGGTCCTTGCCCTTTGGCACCACGGGAAAGAGGTCCCGGTCCCAGAAGCTATGGAGAAGGAGAAATCTTTGTGTCTCCTTGCCGCCTGCTTCCCACAGGTTACCGACCACATGGAGTACCATGTGAACTTCGAGATGCGGCGGACCACCTGCCATAGGCTGGAAGCCAACAACTGCAGCTTTCAGGAAGGGGAGCTTTACAAGGTACTGGGTGAACTCATTTGTAGTGGGGTTTGCCTGTGGTTTGGGGATGGTGTGGAGTGGAATTATCGGGGCTATATTTGAGCTCGCTTAAAAAGGAAGGAGGGTAACCAACACCTGCTTTCTCAAAACAGAGCAGCGAAGGTGAGAGGGCCCAGACCCTGCCTGGCAGGTCCTGCTCCTTCGTTGCTGGAAAAATAATGGGGAGGTCGAAAGGGTTGAGAGGGGGAAGCGAAGTGGCTGAGCTCCAGGGAACACTTTGCGGCTGAAGGAAGTAGTTAGGTATTTCAGCAGCCAGTGGGACTTCACGGCGTGCCCTGATGAATTTCTGAATATCAGCCTGAAGTTAACACAAAAACCCCTGGGCTACTGGCCTCCGTCCCTTTCGTCCAGCAGTGTGGGAGGCAAAATGGGAGAGGAGATAAGAAATTGAGTTCAGAGATAGTTTCATGGGTGGTAGGAGTGGGTTGGGGTAAGGGAGGTCAAACCTGTATGTGTGTGATCTGCTGAGGAACCACCTCCTGCAACAGTGGCTTAGTCCCCTCCTCTCCCCGCCCCCCACGCTTCATTCCCATTCAGTGTTGTCACATCCGAGGGAGGCTGGCCAGACATGCATAGCTGCAGTGTGTCGTCAGGATGGGCCCACTTGTATAGGGCCTTGAAGGTCTCAAAGCCCACAGGCCCTGCATATCGCTTCTTTTACCCAAATGAGTTAGAATGAGGATGATCCTATGTCCCACCCTGCCTGGATAGTCCTGACTTGCACCTAGCTTCTTTGTGTCATCACTAATGGCATCCCCATTTGCTTACAACATGTCCTGGTTCATCAATTATATGGTGACCCTGGTTGTAATGGCCTGGGGTGTTCTCGATGTAGAAACGTGTGATCAGGAGCTCCCTCTGCACTTTCGTTACAAATAATTCTTCAAAATCTAGCAAAATGGACTTTTTTAGTTCTTCCCTGAAGAAGATCATGAAATCTATTAACAAAGTAATTGAAGATAGCAGTAAAGTAAAATTAGAGGCTCTTATTGATATGACTCATTTAATTGGTGGAATTAGTATTCTGATTTCTATTTTAGGAAAAATGTAAATGCATACTTAAGCCTCCCACCACCACCACATCCCCCAGCCTGGACTTTCCAATGAAGAGCAGGAAAACAAACTGACACTATAAAATGATAATATGCAAAATGTATTTATTGATTTTTCATTATGGAGGAAGAAGGAAGTTAAAAAGAATATCTTG
This sequence comes from Myotis brandtii, assembly GCF_000412655.1. Taxonomy (NCBI): domain Eukaryota; kingdom Metazoa; phylum Chordata; class Mammalia; order Chiroptera; family Vespertilionidae; genus Myotis; species Myotis brandtii. The sequence goes on along the minus strand of NW_005353597.1, from coordinate 543,298 downwards.
AGAGAGAATAGGGGCAAGGGAGAGAGAGAGAGGGTGTGATGAATGAGTATATAAATGGATAAATGGAGGATGGGAGGAAGGAAGAAAAGATGCATGGACTGGGTGAAAACAAGGTGAAAAAAGGAAGGCTATATTGATGGAAATAAGGATGGATGGAGATGGATGAGAGGATGGATGAACGGATTGATGAAGCCAATACAGGTCAAGGAAGAAAAAGTGTGAAGTAAACAACACAAGTAAAAATGAAGAGGGAAATCAATCAGTGAATATATGCGGCGGGGTGGGGGGGCACTTTATTTCTAGTCTCTAAGTTTAACTACAGATAGAAGAACATTTTCTGGGATGACCTCAACTCTAATACTATCAAGTGATTAAAATCACAATAAAGAATAAACCATCCACAAGTATTATATCCTCTTCTTTCCCCTTTAAAATTTCCACCTTGCATGTTATCTTTTTAAAATATTGTTTTTTGTTTCTTTGTTTTTTAGCAAATTGAGTGCTTTTACTCAGTGTTTGTTGTCCCCTGGTTTGAAAAGTACAAAATTCTGCGCAAAAATTGCACCAATGGCTAGGTGACCTGGAGCACACACCTGTGGTCACTATATGTGAAAGTATCCTGCAATTAGTAGTAACTCCCTGTACAGAAAATAAATGTTTGTCCACCTATTCTCTTAATGTTCTTAATGTGTAAAATTCCATTTTCCCCCAAATTCTTCAGTTCATAATAATATAGTCTGAAGGTCTTCTGGGCAGGGGTCCAAATGAAATGACATGAATAATTTCTGGCCTTATAGCCTACATAACCTGCATGATAGCAGAACTTCAACACTATCCTCACATCCAGGAGGTTTCTTTAGATTAAAACAAAACGGAGAAAGGGGAAAGAAGAGAGAAGAGGAAAGAAACGCTAAGACAAGAGATAGTGGCAAGTATGGACGATGATGGCATCTCTGAGGAGTCCAATAAAGAGCATCTCCTTTCTTGTCTAACATGCAAAACACAGAGAAATAACATAACTACAAAAGCTAAAAGGCCTTTGTTGCTGATCAGGACTAAGTTGGGAGCTGTGCCATTTTGATAGGCAAGTGCACTTCCTAATACCAAATTCTAGAATTCAACTTACACGCCCAACATCAGCAACATTGGACCAGAGCAGGTCTCTTCACAAAGAGGTTCCTCTCCTGGAGTTGACAAGGAAAATGTGTGCCCCCGGTGGGAAAGAGTAGGACCTGGACTACAATGCCCAGTTTTTTCTTCCCAAATAGGCCAATTCGATTAAGTCCTCCTGGAGAGAAGTGATGAGGACAGCAAAAGCAGGGAGGCTATGGAGGGGCCCCTCTTCCATGGATGGCGATTAGCAGTGGAGAATAAACAGCACCCAACAACGTGATTCAGGATTTTAAACTAAGTCACCAGGCTGATCTCTCCACTCTACTTCTCCCTTTGCAAACTTAGCTCTGTGTCCTTTCACTATCATGGATCACAGCCATGAGTATGACTCTATGCTAAGTCCTGGGAATCCTTCTAGTGAATCTGATAGTGGGGGGTTGGTCTAGGGCAGTGGTTCTCAACCTTCTGGCCTTTTAAATACAGTTCCTCATGTTGTGACCCCAACCATAAAATTATTTTCGTTGCTACTTCATAACTGTAATGTTGCTACTGTTATGAATTGTAATGTAAATATCTGATGTGCAGGATGGTCTTAGGCGACCCCTGTGAAAGGGTCGTTCAACCGCCAACGGGGTCGCGACCCACAGGTTGAGAACCGCTGGTCTAGGGTGTCTTGGACACACTCAAAAAGACATGTGTCAGTCATGGAATTGTATGTGCATTGAGAAGAAACAAAGCTCCCTCAAGCTTGGGTCAGAGGTCAAGATGTGCCCCAGAGATACGGGCTGATGTAGAAAAAGTTATGAGATTCCTTCAAATACATAACAACCTTCTGCTCAAATTGAACCAGCCCTCTAAAGACCACTGTCTATGTACATGAGTGAGTGTGAATGTGAGTGAGAGTGTGTAAATTGTGTTTGGGTTTATGTGAGTGTGTGTGTATGTGTGTGTGTGAGCGCTGTGTGAGTGTGTGAGAGTTAGTGCATATGTGTGTACATGTGTGAGTCTGTGCGTAGTGAGACCCTGTTGAGGGGGATGAGGTCCTTCCGGGGGTCTGTAATAGAAAATGCACAGCACAGCCATCTAAGTTTTCATCGAGGATCTTTGCACAAACCCATTTACTAGTAGGCCACCAGACAGGAGTTGTTCCAAAGCTCGTAATAGTTGATCCAGGGCACAGTGTATATCAAAAAATCGCAAATGAAACTCTGTGGAAGGAGAAAGGCACAATCAGCTTTCAGGGAAATCTCCTGCCCCGAGACCCTCGGTGAGAGTTTAGAACCATTGCTGAGGCTGCACACTGGCCATGTGGGTGGGGAGAATCTGCTCAGTCATCTGGAGGGGGCAGAGGGAGCTGAGGGGGTTCAAGGCCCAGAACAGGAATGTCACCTGGGGCTCCCTCTGCCCAGCTACTTGGGAGCTGGAGCAGGCACAACTGGAAAGCCCTCCTCGGACCCCAGTCCCCAGGCACATGCACTCAGGCACAGGGAGACTGTCATATTTGCCAGTAAGTGGTGCCACCCAGAGGAACCAGGAAAAGAGTGAGCAAATTCTTGAAGACAAGGAGGCAATTAAACAATCCTCAGCGGCCTGGAGAGTGCAAGCCATGACCAGAACAAGGTCCCCATGGGAAAAAAAAATGCTGCTTCCACTGAAGGCTGGGAATGGTCCTGGAGACCTGGAGGCCAGGGTCCAGGTCTGTGCCATGCCCGGGGGGGGGCGGGCTGTCCAATCAGAGAGCCTCCCTCCTACCCCCAGCACCTCTGGTGGTTTCAGCAGCCCTGGGGCTGTGCCCTTGCTATGCCCCAATCCACACAGCTGTAAAAGCTGTCAATGTCCAATTTGTGTTAACTTTTAAAGTTTTGACTTTTCTCCCTTTGGTTAGGAGTCTCTTTTCAGATGACTGCCACCACACACCTTCTTCTTCTTCTTTTCGCTTTGTCGGGGGCATGAATGACTTTTTGTGCTGTTCTTTTTGCACTTCGTCCGGCTAATCTTTACGGTGGCCAGATACTCCACTCCTGTTGTCAGCTACAGAAAAGCAATAGCACTGTTAGTCTGGAGTCAAAGCATCCAGTTGCTGGCTCTCTCCAAGGAAGGCTAGAATGGAGAGTGAAGCCCCAGGAGCCACGTCCCTGGGTCTGGCTCACCCACCCAAGCATGGCCCCCTCCTCTCCCTCCAGCTTGAGGCTGCACAGTGGCACTAAGGCCCCTGGTCAGTGCCCAGCATGTGCATAACCCATTCCCTGGCTCTGCACTGGACTCACTGCAACAGGCACAGATGGATCGCACCTATCCCCTCTGCATCCTCAGACAAGGTAGGCAACACATTGAGCTTGGCTGACTGAGTGCCAGAGCACCCCCAGGTCTGCACACATGGTCCTCAGAATGCATAGAACCAGCCACACCTTATCCCTCTGCTCTCCCAGCCCCTTCAGCCATGTCCTCCTTCTCCTCCCTCCTTCCCAGCCAACCTGATGGGAGGCGGTCAGCAACACAGCTCAAAACATAAGCTTGGAGGATTCAAGTGGGCTGCAGTGTAACTTGTAGCTATGCACCCTTGCTCCCAGCCAAGGACTGGAATTACAGTTCAAGTACTTTGCAATCAATTTGAAAAGTCAAGAGAAGTGCAGCTGGTTGGATATATATCTAAGGAGCACCGAAGAAACAACATAGAACTGGAAAGAGAAGGGGAGTCACGGAAAGGGGAGGATTCAAGTGGGCTGCAGTGTAACTTGTAGCTATGCACCCTTGCTCCCAGCCAAGGACTGGAATTACAGTTCAAGTACTTTGCAATCAATTTGAAAAGTCAAGAGAAGTGCAGCTGGTTGGACATATATCTAAGGAGAACCGAAGAAACAACATAGAGACTGGAAAGAGAAGGGGAGTCACGGAAAAAGAAGGAACTCTTACCCTTTGCAACAGTATGGATGGACCTGGAGAGTATTATGCTAAGCTAAATAAGTCAGTCAAAGAAAGATAAATACCATATGATCTCACTAAGATGTGGAATCTAATGAACACAATAATCTGATAAACAAAATAGAACTGGAAGCATGGACACGTGGGTCAGACTGACTGTTGCAGGAGAGGAGAGGGGTGGGGATGACTGGATAAAGGTGAAGCAATTAGCTAAAGATCATATGTGCATACTCCATAAGTCAGTCAAAGAAAGATAAATACCATATGATCTCTCTAAGATGTGGAATCTAATGAACACAATAATCTGATATACAAAATAGAACTGGAAGCATGGACACGTGGATCAGACTGGCTGCTGCAGGAGAGGAGAGGGGTGGGGATGACTGGATAAAGAAGGTGAAGCAATTAGCTAAAGATCATATGTGCATACCCCATGGACACGGACAATAGTCTGGTGAAGGCCAAGGGAGGGGGAGGTGCCTGTGGATGAAGGTGGGCAAAGGTGGGGAGAAAGGGGAACACCTGCAACAATGTCAACATTAAAATTGTTAATAAAAAACCCATAAGCTTAGGACTCTAACTGATTTGGAGCATGTGTTCTCCATACAGGAATGCTGTGACCTTGAGCCTAGCAGCCTTAGTTTCCTCACCGATAGAGTATAGGTAATAATTATGCCTATTCTAGGAGTTGTTACATGACAGCGGTTCTCAACCTGTGGGTCGCAACCCCTTTGGAGGTCGAACGACCCTTTCACAGGGGTCACCTAAGACCATCCTGCATATCAGATATTTACATTATGATTCATAACAGTAGCAACATTATAGTTATGAAGTAGCAACGAAAATAATTTTATGGTTGGGGTCACAACATGAGGAGCTGTATTTAAAGGGCCAGAGAGTTGAGAACCACTGGGTTAACAGAAGCACGCATTTCACTGAATGCACAAAATACATTTCCAAGTAACTACATAATTACGAATTATTAAATGTTTTAACAAGTGTTGGGAACATTACTCTGAGGTATCAATGGAGTTGGGAGAGTGTCAGAACAGAAGACAGAAGAATTGAGCTCAAGTTCTGGCTTTATCCCCTGCCAACTTTATCTGAGCAAGTAGAGTCCCTCCACCTACCTGAGTCTCAGTTTCCTCATCTAGAAAATGGGAAGGATAGTGCCCATTTCCTCTGATGATGTATGGAAATGGTGAATATATAAACCATGGAGAATGCACACAAGAGCCACTTCCTCTTGTTGTGATTTGTCTTCTTATCGTACTCATGTTCAAGTGCAAGATCCGAAGACGCAAGGGCAAAAGACTGGGAAAGCCTTTGGTGGCAGGTAAGCCCCACACGCAGAGGTGAAACTAATACATGGTTGTGTTGGAAATGGCTGAATTTCCCAGTAACTGTGTGGACTAGTCACTAGAGAGTTGTGCCTGGTGAGGGGAGAAGCTCCTAGAAGTCTTGCTTCCTTGTCCAAATGCAGTGGCCAATCACATAAGAAGGCTTGTACTCTCGTGGTGAGAGAGGCAGGGAGAGAGCGCTCATACCGCCCCTGAGAGGAAAGCGCCACTACAAAACCTCAAGGTGTGCAGTGTGGCTGGGGGAGGAGGCCTGAGGGCAGTACCACCACCCTGGTCCCCACGTCTAAGGGAAGAACCTCAGGATGCAGGGCTCCTGAGTTCTTCATGAAGGGACAGTTTCATCCAAGCACTGGAAGCTTGCAGGGCTTGTGCCAAGTATTGTCGCATTGATGTTCAGCACATTCTGCATGTATGGAGAAACTAAAACATTGGCCATAAATTTAACTAACATGCCAATGAATGTAGTGCTTTCTTATTCATTATAAGACTTGACTGTTAAATAATAATAGGAATTATCATAATAATACAAATATTTTCATAAATGCTGCTTCACTCTTTTCTGCCTACTTTGCAAGTGAGTCAACTGAGGCTGCAGGTATGGATGGCACTTGACCAAAATCCCATGATTAGGAGGATCTGGATGTCAAACTCAGAAGGTGCCCACCTCCTGCATCCCTCTGTGAGGTATTAGAACAAACACAATCATGCCGTAACAGGTGTGGGGATGCCCAGGGATCCTTGCCCCAGATCACCCAGCTACCAAAAGGCATATTCTCTCTGTCAATTCATCCATTTGAATGACATCACATGTTTACTCACAAACAACTCTTTCAGAGGTAACTGTTAATGGCAATGAATTGATTCCACAAGACAGGCCTCCTGAGATGGTCAGATTTATCCTTGGGAAGATAAGAGGCTAACAAGCCAACTTCAACAAGAAAGTTGGTCAAGGGCTGCCACCTTGTGGCTAAGTCACCTCAATGTTAGGCTTTAACAAGCCACAATTTTGTGGCAAGGGTGAGTTACTGAAAAAGAACAAGCTGATGCCTATGAGGCCCATTTGTGTCTCATAAACACTGCCCATCCCTCTCTGCCCCCTGCCCTGGCTGTTTTCTCCCATTCCCACTGCTCCTCTCTAATCAGTCCAGCGATTTTCAATCCATGTGTCGCAAGAGACACACCGGTGTGTCATAAAAAATTTTAAAACATGCAATACCTGACTATTTAGTCAGGGGCACTAATTTATTTTCCATTAGATTATCAAATAAAAGAATGACAGCAGCCAACACAACAATAGCCATCCGATGTAAATGAATCAAAATTATATATATTTTTGGTCAGATAGGCAAAAAATGTATTTTTTTGGTGTGCCACATGATGTTACTAATTACTTTATGTGTGCCATGGTATGAAAAAAAGTTGAAAATCACTGTTCTAGTCTATTAATTTTTTTTATTAGTTCAATACTACATAATTGAACTAAGATGTAGTATTGCCTTTGACCTAATTTATATATTTTACTGACAAGGAGAAAATTCTGAGATGTTCTAAATCAAATTACAGAGGTCAAAGAGTGAGAGAAAAGTGACGGAACTGTTCATCTGTTAATGGCTGAAGGTCAACTAACAAAAGACTGCTCACATTCCTTCTGTCCGTTGGAATTTGGAATTAATTTCCAGTTGGCTATTTCTACAGATCTTTTAGCCAGGAACCATCAAACTCCAGGAGCTCCACTTATTGTTTACATGTGGGCTTCCCAGAATGCTGCCCGCAGCCCATCAACAGGAATGGACATTTCTTTTTGCAGACTCTGCACCTACTTCAGAGCTGGCCCCGCTTTCTCCCACCACTTCGCCTGTAGCTCATGTAAATTCTTTCAGAAGGCTTACATCTTTCTTTCCCCTGCCCCCACGTGATGTATAAAAATGCTTGCAGAGTCCAAGACAATGGATTATATGTGTTTTTTCCACCAAACCATCTGCTGGTGGTTTGGACTTCATGCCTCAAGATCAATCTTCTTTTTAGCTAGCACTTTTAAACTTTCAGTCATGGAAGTTAAAATTTTTGTTTTTAACATTACTATCTGACCTTGAGGAGAGGTTAGGCAAGCAAAAGTGATTTTCAAACAACTTTTTTCATCCTCTATCATCCTTCAATTGATATCAGAAAATTTTACACAAAAAACAAATAAAAGAAGAGATGATCTGATTGAAGCCTAGCCCTCACTCCTCTTGGTCTCCTCCTGTTAAAAAAACAAACAAACAAACAAACAAAACCCACCCCTCTGTAGATATAATTCATTTTCTATAGAACACAGCTAGAAAGTCCAGACTTAGATTTTACAGCCCTGGACATTGAAATACTATTGTTGAGGGGAACCTAGAGAGAACACTTATATTTTGCCAAATGAGACTGTTAGAGAAAACAGCCTGGACAAGATGGTGGCACAGGTAAATGCGATACTGGGAACCTCCCACAACCACATCAAAAATTACAATTAAATTATAGAACAACCATTATTCAGAATGCCTGAAATTTAGCTTTACAGAAGTCCTATAACTAAGGATATAAAGAAGAAGCCATGTTGAGACTGGTAAGAAGGGTGGAGACATGTAACGAACTGGTTCCATACCCATATGTGGCGGTAAAATCAGGAGGGATATCTTGACTACAAAAGCTAGAGGAGCCGCTTTCTCCCAGACAGAAGTGCTGGCAGATACTGTTCCTTTGCTGAGCCTTTTTCCCAAAGAGCTGGCAGTCCGGTGCCATATCTAAGTCTCCATCAACCTGGCTAACACTGTTCACCCTGCCCTGGTAATTCCCTGAGACACTGCCCCACCCAACTTTGGGGCCCAGTCAAGCAGTTTCCAGTGTTTTTTCCATACAAGTGACTTCTCTTGGCTCATGCTTCAGATTTTCCTAAAATCTCTCAAACAAGCAGTGTCTGGCTTCTGCATACTCTGTATATAATGCTAAGTGACCCCAAGGCCAGCACTAGTGGCAGCCAGACTTGGTTCACAGTTTGGCTCACAGTTTGGCTTTTTCTGGGCACCTCCTAGTCCAGAAAAACCATCTGTAGACTATGCTGGGCCCAGGCAGGGCACAGGTGGTGGCTGACCTTGTACCTTCCAAGAGGTCCCAGAGCCAGTGCACATGGTGGACAGCTTCATAACATGTCAGATTATAAACCAACAACCTTCATGAGTGACACACTAAGGGTGCAGCCTCAGCAGGCACCAAAGCCCCACTGAAGAAAGTCCTGCTCTATGGGGTCAGCCCCTGCAAGCAGCTCCCCCATTGTAGTTGCCACCAGTCTTTGCAGCTAATCCCTCCCAGTGATGTGCCAACAGCAATCAAGACTCAACTACAGCAGGACAGCTCCTACAGCCCACACAAGGGCCATACCTAAAGCACCCAACATGGGTGACTGGGGAGGCTGTGTCCCTGGACCCTGCAGAACACTTACTATAAGGCCATTCTACCAAGTCTAGGAGACATAGCAGCTCTATATAATACATAGAAATAAACACAGGGAAGCAGCCAATATGAGGAGACAAAGAAACAGATCCCAAGTGAAAGAACAGGAGAAATCTTCAGAAAAAGAACTAAATGACATGGAGGCAAGGAAGTTACCAGATACACAGTTCAAAACAGTGCTTATAAGGATGCTCAGAAAACTCAGTGAGAACTTCAACAGCATAAAAAAGACAAGGAAATTATAAAAAAAAGAACCAGCAGAAATGAAGGCTACACTAAACAAAATAAAGAATAAGTTAAAGGGAATCAACAGTAAAGTAGATGAAGCAGAGTATTAAATCAGTAATTTAGAATATAAGGAAGCAGAAAACACCCAAGCAGACCAGCAAAAAGAAAAAAGAACCCAAGAAATGAGGATAGTGTAAGAAGCTCCTGAGATAACTTCAAGCATACCAACATTTGCATCATAGGGATGCCAGAAGGAGAAGAGAGAGCAAGAAATCAAAAAGTTATTTAGAAAAAATAATGATGGAAAACTTCCCTAACTTGGTGAAGAAAATAGACATAGAAGTCCAGGAAGCACAGAGTTCAAACAAGATGAACCTAAAAAAACCCACACCAAGACACTTCATAATAAAATGCCAAAGGTTAAAGACAAAGAGAGAATCTTAAAGGCAGCGAGAGAAAAGCAGTTAGTTACCTATAAGGAAACTCCCATAAGTTTGTCAGTTGATTTCTCAACAGAAACTTTGTAGCCAGAAGGGATTGACATAAAATATTCTAAGTGAGGAAAAACAAGGACCTACAACCAAGATTACTCTACCTAGCAAAGCTATCATTTGGAATTGAAGGACAGATAAAGAGCTTCCCAGACAAGACAAAGCTAAAGGAGTTTATTACCACCAAACCAGTATTACAAGAAATTTTATAGGGTCTTCTTTAAGGAGAAAAAGAGAAAAAATATTAAAAATATGAATAATAAAATGGCATTAAATATATATCTGTCAACAATTATTTTAAATGCAAATGGATTAAGTGCACCAATAAAAAGAGATACAGTGTTTGAATAGGTTACAAAACAAGACCCTTATTTATGCTGTATGTATGTAAGGGACTCATTTCAAATCAAAAGACACACACAGCCCTGGTCAGTGTGGCTCAGTTGGTTGGTGCATCATCTGTACACAGAAAGGTGGTGGGTTCAATTCCTGATCAAGGCACATACCCAAGTTGCAGGTTCAAACCTCAGTCAGGGCATATATAGGAGGCTTCTCTGATATCAATGTCTTTCTTTCTTTCTCTCTCTCTCTCTCTCTCTCTCTCTCTCTCTCTCTCTCTCTCCTTCTTCTTCTCTCTAAAAAAAATTCAATAATAAATAAAATAAAATAAATAAGACACACACAGACTGAAAGTAAAGGGATGGAAAATGATATTTCATGAAAATGGAAACAACACAAAACAAAAAATGTGGGGTAGCAATACTTATATCAAACCAAATAGACTTTAAAACAAAGGCTATAACAAAAGAGAAAAAAAGACCTAACATCTCTATTTCTAAGTATTTATTCAAAGGAACCCAAAACACTAAATCAAAAGGATCTATACATTCATATGTTTATTGCAGCAAGATATAAAAGCAACTTAAATGTCCATCAATACATGAATGAATAGCCCAGCCAGTGTGTTGAACATCAAACTATGATCCAGGAGGTCATGGTTCTATTCCTGGTCAGGGCACATGCCCAGGTTGTGGGCTTGATTTCCAGTGGGGGGAGTGCAGGAGGCCCCCAATCAATGATTCTCTCTCACCATTGATGTTTCTATCTCTCTCTCCCTCTCCCTTCCTCTCTGAAATCAATAAAAATATATTAAGAAAAAAAATAGGTGAATGGGTAAAGATAAAGATCTATACAATGGAATATGATTCAGCCATAAAAAAAGAATTAAATCTTGCCATTTGCAACAACAGGGATAGACCTAGAGAATATTATGCTAAGTGAAATAAGCCAGTCAGAGAAAAACAAGTAACATATGATTTCACTCATATGTGGAATTTAATGAACAAACTGAACTACCAAGCAAAATAGAGACAGACTCATAGATAAAGAGTAGGCAGACAGCTCAGGAGAACAGACACCATCCCTATTCTAGTTCATGGGCTAGTGGAGCACAGCACTGCCTCCTTTCACCTGGGTGACCTTGTGCTGATTACTTTTAAAAAAGTATTTAGAGCCCTAACCGGTTTGGCTCAGTGGATAGAGCATCAGCCTGCGGACTGAAGGGTCCCAGGTTCGATTCCAGTCAAGGGCATGGACCTTGGTTGCGGGCACATCCCCAGTAGGGGGTGTGCAGGAGGCAGCTGATCGATGTTTATAATTCTCTATCCTTCTCCCTTCCTCTCTGTACAAATCAATAAAAATATATTTTAAAAAAAGATATTTAGAAAAAGTAATGATGGAAAACTGATGGACAACAGTGTGGTGATTGCTGAGGGGAGGGGAAGAGAGGAGGTGAAGGAGGGTATGGGGCGGATAAATGGTGATAGACGGAGACTTAACTTGGGGTGGTGAACACACAATACAGTGTACAGTTGATGTGGTGTAAAATTGTGCACCTGAAATCTGTATCATATTGTTTACCAGTGTCACCCCAATAAATTCAATGTAAAAAATGGGCAAGAATGGGGGTACTACCCATATTCAGAGAAACCGAGATACAAACCTGCACATAACTTTGAAGTACTTTGTCTACTCGAAATAAGTAGGTGTCATTGCTCACATTGTTGTAGTTTTCAATGAAGAATCTGAGTGTTGAATTCATGTTTTTCTTGCTTGTGGACTTCTCCTGGAAGCCTCCCCACCTTTGAAAGTGACCCAATTTGGCCGTCAGGACCAGAGCAGCCAACAACAACAGAAGGTTTCTCCAGCATTCAGCTCCCATGTCTGCAGCTTCAGAAACCTCCTATCCACTGCACCTTCAGGCTCGCTCACTGCTCATCCACAGCCCTCACCAACGCAGCCTTTCCCCGGAGACAGCTGCCTGCATTTAAACAGAGACTGAGACCTGGGCCTCTTCCTTTCAACACCCTGCCCACGATTTGACGGAAGGACCAGACAGAGAAATCTCTCTGAGTGGCTGTCCAACCTACTCTCAGGTCAGGTCATTTTCCACACCCATTCGGTTCTTCGGTGTTTCAGACAGGCATAATTTCTAAACACCTGCCAAGGTGGGTAAGACCTTCTCCCTGCCTTTACACCTACAAAGGAAGAAAAACCCAAAACAGACCTCTACAGTGCTATGCAATAAGACCCGGTGTATTGGACAGAGGAACGCCATTCATGGAAATAGAGAAAGGCTTATGGAGAACATGATGTTTGAACTGGGATATAAGAAATCAGGGGCATGGAGCAGGGTCAGGGGCATTCTACTTACCTGCTTTGGGTTCCAACTATCTCACCCAGCCATCACCTATTTCCTATGCTTCTCTAGAGGTTCTCTGTACTCACCCGCCAGCTACTCACCACAGATTTCTGCCGGCTGGATTTCTCACTGTGCCTGCAGGCCCTGGCACTGGCTCAAGCTATCTTAGTATGAGCCCAGCAGAGCTTTGTGAGGTAAGCCCCACCCACCTCCTTGTGAAGGAGGAATACATTGTGAACTTTACTTATTCAGAATTTAATCATGCAGTTGTGATGGTTGTCAAGTGGGAGGGGCCATGGTGGGTGAGTGAAAAAAGGGGAGGGATTACATTGTATAAATTGCTGGTTATAAAACAATCACAGGGATGTAAGTACAGCATGGGGAATATAGTCAATAATACCGGAATAACTATGTATAGTATCATATGAGTACTACTCATTGAGGTAATTACTTCATAAGTTATATAAATGTAAAATAACTATGTTGTACACCTGGATCTAATATATGTCACCTGTAATTGAAAAATTAAAAATAATATTTTTCAAAAAAGAAAGTTGATTTCTCAAGTTTGGGTGTTGCTTATAAAGGGAAGGAATTTCTCCTGTACCCTCTTCGGGGCTCTGGGTTGGCCTAAGAATTAAACTGGTATAAGACAGAGTAACCAGAGGAAAACACACACATTTAATTGAATTTTTACGTTTATGTGGGAACCTGACAAGAGAATGGCAACCCAAAGAAGTGCTCAGAGCAGAAAGCTTGTATACCTGTAGACAAAGAAACAGATCTGTAAAGAATTGGCAAGACAAAGGAGTTTGGGTGAGGGGTAGTAAGTGGTAAAGAAGTCTCAAGGTTTGTTTATAAAGCCTTCACGGAGCTAAATTCCCCACCTCTAGTGATAAAGATGTTTTCCTTCCTTCTGGTGCCAGGAGGGCACTTACACGGGGACATTTACCTCTTGCTTTCAAAGGAGAAGGGTATGGGGAGGTCAGAGTGTCTTTCCTGCTTCTGCTGTTTTCTCAAACTCCTTCAGATTCCTCATCTGTCCCTCTAGTCCAGCAGTTCTCAACCTGTGGGTCGAGACCCCTTTGGGGGTCGAACGACCCTTTCACAGGGGTCGCCTAAGACCATCGGAAAACACATATATAATTACATATTGTTTTTGTGATTAATCACTATGCTTTAATTATGTTCAATTTATAACAATGAAAATACATCCTGCATGTTCACCACAACATGAGGAACTGTATTAAAGGGTCGCGGCATTAGGAAGGTTGAGAACCACTGCTCTAGTCAGTCCTCACTCTATCAGGTTTGTCTCTCTGTCCTGTCACCTCTGCTCACCTAGCCTCTGGGTGTGACCTGGGGGAGAGTGGGAGTTCCTGTAGGTTTACTGTGAGGGAAAAAGAGAGAGAGAGAGAGAGAGAGAGAGAGAGAGAGAGAGAGAGAGAGAATGAGGGAAATACCCAGAAACAGAAGAAATTCCAATATATATCCCTGAAACCCTTAAATCACAAGTTCTAGTTTAGAGGAGGCAGTCCATTCCACCTCCTTTCCAGCTGACTAGATGGGAGGACCTAGAATTGTACATTTTAGCATAGTTGTGGAGAGTTCTTACAAGGTACACTCCCTGGACCCCACTCTAGGAAATCCTGATACAAAAAGCTAGTGACTCAGGAGTCCGTATTTCTTGGACATTCTTTAGAGTTTCCACATTGAGCCAAGTTTGGGAACTGTTTTAATCACCATACCGATGCTGCACTTCAGAGCTTTTGAGATGGCCCTGCTCCATTAAATCCCCATGTTATTGGACAGGGACCATCCAGAACAGGTAAACCTCTGGCCAGCCTGTAGTGTGTGGGTTCTTGACTTTATGCAGGAGAGATTTCACAGCATAAATACAGGTGATATAGACAGTACTTTGATTAAAGCTAGGGACAGTGAAACAGGAAGAGCCTAGGATAGAAGCAACAGGAAAGAGAGGCTGCTTTGGCTCTCTAGAAATGTTACAGGAAAGAAGTGAGCCAAGGTGAGGCTTCTGCCAGCTCACTGGAAAGTCAGAGAAAAGGAACCTTGGAGACAAGTTCAAGGGGTTAGCCAGGGGTGAGCTGCCACTGCCCATTGCTCCTCTGGTTGCAAATTTCCTGGGGTCCCTTAGGAGATGCATGCCTGTGGGGGAAGGGAAAGGTATGGGCATGCTCCTGGGAGGGAGAGCTTTGCTGGGTCCTTTGTCTTGAAGGGTTTAAAAGACTGGGAGTTTAGGGGAGGTCTCAGGGGAAGATCTCATACAATATTCATCAATTTTATGCTGATACACCAAATGAGATTTATTCCCATAATTTCATCTGTCCTTGTATGTGGTTGACAAATGGTGCTAATTGGACTTCCAATATCTACTAGCATCTCTTTGAGTAGGATGATTTAAGCTATTTACCCTCTGGTTAGGAAGGAGAAGTGTAAACCATTTACTCTTGGGTCCTTGATTATGGAAGATAGGATGTTGTGACTACTAGATGGCTGTAAACTGCCTGGCCATTTAACTCTCTGTCCTAGTTTCCCTAATCCACTTATCAAAGAATTTTCCTAGCTTCTTACAATCCTGCCTCACCCATTAGACTGCTCTGCTTTCCAAGTGCTTACGTTTTTTTTTGTTCTATTCAGTTTTCCTCTTTACTCCTGCATTTACTGCCACCTCCAATTTCCTGCCCCCAAAATACACAAGTTAGAATAATGCATGTTGTAATAGTAAATAAACTCTACTTGAAGATCTGAGATTTCCTTCTACTTTTGGAGTCCAGCTGATATGGTTGTAATAAGCTAGTTATTAATAATAGGAAAGGAGCAAAAGGGGAGGCCAGACATTATAAGCACAGCCATCTGGGCACCTTTACCAGGAAGCTGAAACTTTAGACTCCCCAGGGAATCACTGGCCCATTCCCCAAAGATCACTAGGGGTAGGGGAGATGGACACGTGTGCAGTAAAGTCAGGGTGACGTGGGGAAGGTGCCTGTCAGTCAAACTTGGGAACAGAAATCGTTTGCTAGAAGGACTGGGGCCACGGCAAACCTGTGAAAATTTGGGATATATAATCCCAAGACAAAGGAATTCTCACCCTCTTGGCTCTTGTGACTCTCTTACATTTGCCCATGTTCCTCCATAGCCGTGTGGCCCTAGAGGCCCCATGGCAGATGGCCATGCAGACCCCACATGCAATGGACTGATGGACTGCAGCAGGGAACACACACTAAGCTAGCCTGCTGGATTGGACTTGCCCCAACATGGAACGGAAACTCTGGGCAATGGCTTTAATCCCAGCCCTGCTAAAGGCAAAGACGGACTTCTTCCTTGGTGGGACTACGGGAAATGGAACCTGGGAAGCGCAGGGGTTTACTTCCACAGAAATAAAGCTTTCTACAATATCTCATCCTCCCGTGCGAGTCTCAGAAAATTCCTTTTCTCATGATATCACAAGAAGCTCACTTCCCCCTCTCCTCCCAGCAACAGGTAGGTACGTGGAGAGCTCCCTACAGATAACACTGCAATGCATAAACTCTGTGACGTTTGCTTCAGTTATCTTTCTAGGAGTTTGGGCCTTCTTGCCTTGCTCTCTGAAAGCATTGTCTTAGATAGATTTTGTGTGGCAGTGACCACAGAGTACCGATTAATAGTTTGAAATTGTCACAAGCTCTCATTTGGCAGTGATCTTTGTATTTGCGTAACCACCTCTGCTTTAGCATTGCCAAATGTAAACGATGTAGACAAGGCTTTGTATTAAAAAACAAACAAACAACTCCCTCTGGGACAGTCCTGGAAATCTTTGGCAGACAATGGCATCTATCTATGGATACTTCTTCTAGGAGATTAGAATTTTTATTGGAAGTCAGATATTGTGTCCCAGGAGATCCGCCGCCAATGGAAAACATTATGTAAAGGATAAAGAGAGCTCAATGGCTCACATCCATTGAAAAGAATTCAGTCAATAAAAACAGTGAATTATGCATATATTGCATATATGCAACTCAATTATAATCAAGCAAGAGAGGACCATTAGAAGGTTGCAATATGGGAAGACTGAAAAATAACTCTGAATTTATATTGGGAGAAATGATACATTCTTAAATGTCTTGCTCTGGAGGTAAAAATGTCTCTTTCTGCCAGCTGTTACTGGGTGGGTGAGTGGGTAAATGGGCATCGCACAGTTAATGAAGTTATTTTTGTGTGTGGCCGCTCTGGATTTCCTTTTGCAAAACTAGACTGTAGGTTGAGCATTCCATTCTGTGATACAGGTATCTCATCCATCCACTGGCCACATGCCAGTTGTGCTGAGCAGGAATTCCTGAACCAACATAATGCTGAGCGTTTAAGGTGATCTTTCTGGAAGCCAGGGATCATTTTCCATTTCCCGCATACTTAAAGGACTAAACTTCACCTTGGCCTAAAACCCCACCCCCAGCGCCAGCGGTCAGGGAGATTCGACCCCACCCTGGCCCGATCTGCACATCGCTGGGAGCTGTCCTTGACCCCAGCCGAACCAACCTGCGCTTCGCGCCTGCGCTCCCACCTCCAGGGTGGGTCCCGGACTACAAATTCCGGCAGGCTGTGCGCACCGCGCCTGCGCGCGCCGCCTTGCAAGAAGGGAGCGAAGGCGTGGTAGGCGCACTCAGCCGGCAGAGGAGGCTGTGGCGGCGGCGTTAGGAAGTATGGACAACGCTGGGAAGGAGCGCGAGGCAGTCCAGCTGATGGCGGATGCCGAAAAGCGACTTAAGGCCTCCCACTCCTTCCTCCGAGGGCTGTTTGGGTGAGCGTCAGGCCGCGCGCGTCCTGAAGGGGTCTCCATCCCCGGTCGACTGCCCCCCAACGCGTCCGTCTGGGAGCCTCTAGGGCCCCCACACCTCTGCACGACGCGGTCTCTACAACCCTTAGAAAGCCCAGGGGCCTCCAGCCCCAGCGCACCCTCCCGGGATTCTCTAGGGCCCACCGAACCTACTCCTATGCCCCACTGTGTCCCCTCGGGCACGGAGCTGTCTTCACGTTGGTGCGAGGATCCCACGGCCTTACGGGTCCGCGGCAGCCGGGTGTGCGGTGGCCCTAACCGCAGTGGCTGGACGGATTGGTTCGTTTCGCCCCCGCTGAGCCCGCGTAGCTAGGGAGACCTGTGTGGCGTCGGCGGGAGGCGGCCCGGGGAGTCCGCGGGGCTGCACCTTGGACCCCCGGTTCGCGCATCTGGGGTGCGATGCGCCCCGCGGTGGAGCGGACGGCCCCCAGTACCCCTAGCCCAGCGTCCGTGTGCCCATTTTCATTGCGCCAAAGTAGACATTTAATAAATACTCGTTGGATGGACGGATGTTTTCTCAGCTTAGCATTTTTCCTTCACCAGAGATCGATGTAATTGCGGGGGCCGCCTGTTTGGTTAAGGATAACGCAGCGAATCACTCTCATTTCCTGTAATTCTTCCATGCTCTTCTGGGGAAGGTCTTAAATTCGGACTTTGCAGAAAGCAAAGCCTGCATTGACAGTTCTTGGAAGCATTATGGGCAGGTGAATATGTGAATGATTCAGCTGTTTAGAATTAGAGAGGCAGAACTATCGCGGGTTTTGTTGTTGTTTTTTCCCTTTTGAAAGTGAAAGATCCTCTGCTGACACCAGGAGCGCATTTTTTATTCTTGAGAAGGGCAAGTGGCCATCGCATTAGTAGACGCGGTTTTATTTCTGTACAAATTCAATTTGGAATCTGCTTGTTTTGCCAGCTTCATTCTTCAGGTTGTGGTCCTTGACCGTTGTTGACACATCCCCAGGAACTGCTTAAATGCAGGTTCCACGCTGTGCACAGCAGTGTGGGGTGCAAAGATACAGAAAGATAAGGCTTCCTGCCTTCAAGAACCTTTCCGAGGGCATGTATCCCAGCTGGGTTCAAAATTCCTCATGTGATGTGTAGTTCGAAATGCAGTGAATTCTAACTTTGTTCTCCTTTAAAAGTTACCACCGTGCATAAGGAACACTGCCCAATACTTGATGCTAACACCAAACAATAGCTCCTTTCTCTGATTCAGAAAACGTTTAAAATTTATTTAGATAAAGTTTAATGTCCTAGTGTCTCATGTCAGGAGATGTTTTAATGTCACAGCATATTTCAAGCCAGGGTGTCCTTCCCTGGAAGAGAATTTGTAATTGGCAGGAGAAAAAAGCATGCCAGCACTTGATGCTTGTTTCAGGGGAACACATTGCTTTTTTTATTTTTATTTTTTTTAAAAGAGGTGTTGTATCATTGTTTTTGTGAAACTAGGCCAAATCTTGT
>NW_005353597.1:522972-524320 GCF_000412655.1 Myotis brandtii | reverse complement strand
CTCTAACCACTGAGAACCTGGCTAGGGCCCAGCTGGTGCTTTAAAGGGGACAGGTGATGCTGTTTTGAGGATGTGGCAGCCATTAAAATGTGCTCAGCATTTTGCAGATATTTTACATCATGTATTCAGTCTTAACTACACATTAAAACCTATTAGGAGTTCATCTTCTTCACTCATTGTTTATCCACCACCCACATTTGTGGCAATACTGTATCCTCAAAACTGTTCTATAGCTCTTCCTTTTTGTGGCTTTCAGTAAAATTACATGAAAATATGCATTGTATATTCCCGAGAAAAAAATCAGTCATGTATTATTTTGTGTGTAAGGCACAAGTCCTATGCTTGTTTTAGAAATGTCAGTGTTCCTTTCCCACATCCCTCCCATAGAAAAAGAGATGCTGAGGAGGCACAACCATCACAAGAAACCAGTTAGCGAGTGGTGCTTTGTGTTTCCTCTTGACTGCCAGTTCAACCGTGATGTGTTTTGTGGTTGTGGAATTAAATTAAAACTCACTCTTTCTGAATGGGTTACCATAGTATAGCAAAACTGCCAGCAAAAGAGTCGTGTTTTCATTTTATGTGTTTCCAGAGGTGAGCTATTGAATTTGGTACTTGATTTCAAATTCCGATTTAGAATATTAGTGAACTGCCTTAGAATGATCTCTAAATGAGTTGCTTAGTAGGGCTTGGATTTGTCAGTTTTGACAATAAGATAGTTTTGCAAGGCTAAGGCCTCTGTTACTACCCCTCCATCTTGCTGTTAGGAGACCAGATTGGGGATAGCCTGCACCTCAAAGAGAGTGGCTGCTTAAGAATGACAGATGTTCTGGATGATTAATGCTTTCTTCTCTTGCTTTTGAATGTTCCCCCATCTCAAAGCTTATAACAGAGACATAAATCTGGCAGTGTCAAAATAAATTTAATGAAATAACCCTACCGGGTTATCTTGAAATAATTATAAGTCTAGAATTTCTATTTGTGAAAATAGGGAATATTTCTTACTCATTGTGGACCATTAATTATCAGTTTGCTTTTTTAAGAGAGAGAGACTGAAAATGAGAGAGAAATATCAATTTGCTGAAAGCATGCCAGCACTTGATGCTTGTTTCAGGGGAACATATTGCTTTTTTTTGTTTGTTTTTATAAAGAGGTGTTGTATCATTGTTTTTGTGAAACTGGGCCAAATCTTGTCAGTAATCCTAAAAGGATTTTGAAAAGCCTTTTTTTTTCTTTTCTTTTGAAGGCCTTTTTGTTTTGAAAGAAACATCTATTTTTCCTTGGCCAGTAATCACCAATTGTTTTGTTGTTAATATTTTTCCATTGATTTTTAGAGTGGAAAGGAGGGAGG
>NW_005353597.1:513792-522927 GCF_000412655.1 Myotis brandtii | reverse complement strand
AGGGGAGGGGGGGGGGGGGGGGGGGGGAGAGATAGAGAGAGAGAGAGAGAGAGAGAGAGAGAGAGATGATCAGTTGCTTCCTGCATGCAGCCCAACAGGGACTGGGGATCCAGCCTGCAACCAAGATATGTGCCTTTGACTGAAGCAAACCAAAGACCCTTGAGTCCACTGGCCCACGCTCTAACCACTGAGAACCTGGCTAGGGCCCAGCTGGTGCTTTAAAGGGGACAGGTGATGCTGTTTTGAGGATGTGGCAGCCATTAAAATGTGCTCAGCATTTTGCAGATATTTTACATCATGTATTCAGTCTTAACTACACATTAAAACCTATTAGGAGTTCATCTTCTTCACTCATTGTTTATCCACCACCCACATTTGTGGCAATACTGTATCCTCAAAACTGTTCTATAGCTCTTCCTTTTTGTGGCTTTCAGTAAAATTACATGAAAATATGCATTGTATATTCCCGAGAAAAAAATCAGTCATGTATTATTTTGTGTGTAAGGCACAAGTCCTATGCTTGTTTTAGAAATGTCAGTGTTCCTTTCCCACATCCCTCCCATAGAAAAAGAGATGCTGAGGAGGCACAACCATCACAAGAAACCAGTTAGCGAGTGGTGCTTTGTGTTTCCTCTTGACTGCCAGTTCAACCGTGATGTGTTTTGTGGTTGTGGAATTAAATTAAAACTCACTCTTTCTGAATGGGTTACCATAGTATAGCAAAACTGCCAGCAAAAGAGTCGTGTTTTCATTTTATGTGTTTCCAGAGGTGAGCTATTGAATTTGGTACTTGATTTCAAATTCCGATTTAGAATATTAGTGAACTGCCTTAGAATGATCTCTAAATGAGTTGCTTAGTAGGGCTTGGATTTGTCAGTTTTGACAATAAGATAGTTTTGCAAGGCTAAGGCCTCTGTTACTACCCCTCCATCTTGCTGTTAGGAGACCAGATTGGGGATAGCCTGCACCTCAAAGAGAGTGGCTGCTTAAGAATGACAGATGTTCTGGATGATTAATGCTTTCTTCTCTTGCTTTTGAATGTTCCCCCATCTCAAAGCTTATAACAGAGACATAAATCTGGCAGTGTCAAAATAAATTTAATGAAATAACCCTACCGGGTTATCTTGAAATAATTATAAGTCTAGAATTTCTATTTGTGAAAATAGGGAATATTTCTTACTCATTGTGGACCATTAATTATCAGTTTGCTTTTTTAAGAGAGAGAGACTGAAAATGAGAGAGAAATATCAATTTGCTGTCCCACTTATTTATGCATTCATTGGTTTATTCTTGTATGTCCCCTGACCCCCATTGAACCCACAACCTTGGAGTATCAGGATAACGCTCTAACCAACTGAACTATCCAGCCAGGACTCAGTATTTACTCAACTTTATTTTGAGAAAGATTTTGCTTTAAGTTTTTCTAAAATGTGGGGATATGTGATACCATTTGTAAAACATTTAAGTCTCCCTCAGTTACAATAGATATTCAAATGTAGATTAAATTTTTTAAAAAAGTCAATAGCTCAGATTTAGAGACAGGTAGTATATTTCTTATGTATTAATATCAGCAATAGAATATTCTATATACTGGATAGTTATTTTCTATATATTACATAATATATATTATATATGAACTATAATAAATACAGCTCTAATTCTCTCATTTACTGATTTGGTGACCCTGGCCAAGTAAATCATACCCAGAGCTTCTGTATTTTTCAGCTTTCAAATGGGCAGAGGGAAATAATCTACTTTTCAAAATTGTAAGGATTGAATGAGGTATCAGAATGCTTATTAAGCTGCACAGAGCTATATTGCTATTATATCATTTGGTTTTTCCAATTATAGTGTCAAGTTACAGTTTGTGTATCAAACTGTTCACATTAAAACCTATTAGGAGTTCATCTTCTTCACTCATTGTTTATCCACCACCCACATTTGTGGCAATACTGTATCCTCAAAACTGTTCTATAGCTCTTCCTTTTTGTGGCTTTCAGTAAAATTACATGAAAATATGCATTGTATATTCCCGAGAAAAAAATCAGTCATGTATTATTTTGTGTGTAAGGCACAAGTCCCGTGCTTGTTTTAGAAATGTCAGTGTTCCTTTCCCACATCCCTCCCATAGAAAAAGAGATGCTGAGGAGGCACAACCATCACAAGAAACCAGTTAGCGAGTGGTGCTTTGTGTTTCCTCTTGACTGCCAGTTCAACCGTGATGTGTTTTGTGGTTGTGGAATTAAATTAAAACGCACTCTTTCTGAATGGGTTACCATAGTATAGCAAAACTGCCAGCAAAAGAGTAATGTTTTCATTTTATGTGTTTCCAGAGGTGAGCTATTGAATTTGGTACTTGATTTTTAAATTCCAATTTAGAATCTTAGTGAACTGCTTAGAACAGGGGTAGGGAATGTCTGGCCCTTGGGCCGTATAAGGCCTGAGAAATCATTTGGTCTGGCCCTGCCAGGGCATTATGGTTGAGTTAATTAAATGTTTGACCAAATATAGCAGGCTTATTTTTAAGTTGATCATTGTGTATGGCCCGAAAATGATGTTATAAATATCCAAATGGCCTTTGGCAGAAAAAAGATTCTCCACCCTGGCTTACAATGATCCCTAAATGAACTGCTTAGTATGGCCTGGGTTTGACAGTAAGATAGTTTTGAATGGCTAAGGCCTCTCTTATTATTTTCTTCATCTTGTTACTAAGAGACCAGATTGGGGATAGACTGCACAGTGCACATCAGATTGGCCTTTTTCTGTTTGCATTTTTGCAGTGTTCACCATTTATTCTCTCACTAGAGGCCCGATGCATGAAATTCGTGCAAGAGGCTCGGCCCTCGCAGACGCGGCTTCATCCGGAAGGATGTCCAGGAGGTCGTTCGGCTGTCTGGTCTAATTAGCATATTACGCTTTTATTATTATAGATTCCTGTGAGCCCTGTGAGGTGCATACTTGTTTATAAAAGATCGGGATAACCCAGTGGTTGTGTGTGGCTCTAGAATGTAAGCCCCTAGGGAGTCTGTCTTATTTTATTACTGAGGCATACCTCATTGTGGTGAGCAAGGGAGCATCCCTAAAAGGAATCACTGGTTAATTAGGGGAGACCTCCCCAAAAAGCCAACAGAATCACACACAGGTTACACACAAAGAGTGGGAGCTTATGCAATAGAAGTGAGCTGAGCAAGCATCTGGCACCAAGTCCCAGTCACTGGCAGCATCACAGGTGGAGAGGCGGTGTCATTCTCAAGCCAGGTGGCTACAGCGGTGGCACAGGTCCAGTGGAGTGGAAGTCTGGCAGGGCTCCGAGCATGACCTTTGGTACAGCCAAGCTTGAGGACTGGGTGGTCAGAGCTCTGAGTTTTTATAGCCCACTAGAGGCCCGGTGCACAAAATTTGTGCACTGAGGGGAGGGGGGTTCCCTCAGCCTGGCCTGCGCCCTCTTGCAGTCCGGGACCCCTCACTCCTTACCACCTGCCTGCTCGCTGCTCTTTACGCTTGGCTCACTGCTCCTTAGCACTGCTGCAGAGATAGGAGAGGCTCCTGCCACCGCCACTGCACTCACCAGCTGTGAGCCCAGCTTCTGGCTGAGTGGTGCACCCCCTGTGGGAGCACACCGACCACCAGGGGGCAGCTCCTGGGCTGACATCTGCCCCCTGGTGATCAGTGCGCATCATAGTGACTGGTCATTCCACCGTTCGGTCGATTTGCATATTAGGGTTTTATTATATAGGACAGGGGTGGGCAAACTTTTTGACTCGAGGGCCACAATGGATTCTTAAACTGGACCGGAGGGCTGGAACAAAAGCATGGATGGAGTGTTTGTGTGAACTAATATAAATTCAAAGTAAACATCATTACATAAAAGGGTACGGTTTTTTTTTTTTTTTAGTTTTATTCATTTCAAACGGGCCGGATCCGGCCCGTGGGCCGTAGTTTGCCCACGGCTGATATAGGATAAGGGATGGAGGTCCCACTCATATTGGTGTCTAGATGGAGCCCTTGTCCAAGTGTTCAGACTTATGATTTTGGTCATTCCAGTCCCCTCCTAGAGGCATTCCTGATGCACCCCCTTACCTTAGTCTTGACATAGCACTTGGCATAACTGTCATGGCTGACAGTGACTCCATTTTATATGGTTAAAGGTGTCCAAAAAGTCTGATAATGCTCTTGCTCTATACAGTCACTCAGCACATGGTATGCAGTAGGCACGTAGTGAATATTGGTGGAGAGAATATGTGAATGCTAATACAAATGCTGACTTTTATTTTTATTTATTTTTTACTCTTTTGTCTGGTTTTCAAGAGCAAAGGCAACAACATGAAAGTGAGTTCATGTCATTTCTATGTTTTACTTAAATATCTGTTTATTATAAATATAGTAGCTATATATGGTAGAAAAATGCAAGGAATACAGAACGATTTCAGTTAAAAAGTAAAATTTTCCCTGAATCTTCTCTCCTAAACATTACTCCCTAGAAGTGACTTTTTATTTTTATTCTTTTATTTTTTTAATATATTTCTTATTGATTTCAGAGAGGGAGAGAGAGATGGAAGCATCAATGAGAGAGAATCATTGATTGGCTGCCCCCTTCCTGGGGTTCAAGCCAGCAACCTGGGCATATGCCCTGACCAGGAATCAAACTATGACCTCCTGATTCATATGCCGATGCTCAACTACTAAGCCACACCAATCGGGCTGATTTATTAATATTAGACAGAATCTATCAATTGTGCTAAAAATGATGAATTTAGCATAGCTTACATGGCCTTGCATTTTCTCCTTTACTTCCTGATTTTACTAAATTAATTCTCAGTTTCTAAATACTACTTTTTATATGTAAATAATATGTAAAGCTGTAATTCTACTTTAAAATTTTTTAAAAAATATTTCCCACCCTAGTCGGCTTGGCTGAGTGGATTGAGCTTTGGCCTGCGGACCAAAGGGTCCCAGGTTCGATTCAGGTCAAGGACATACCTTGGTTGCAGGCTCCTCCCTGGCCCAGGACCTGGTCAGGCATGTGCACGAAGCAACCAATCGATGTGTTTCTCTCACAATGATATTTCTCTGTCTTTCCCTCTCTCTTCCATTCTCTCTAAAAATCAATGGAAAATAGGCTCTGGTAAGGATTAAAAAATATATATATGGCTGAAACCGGTTTGGCTCAGTGGATAGAGCGTCGGCCTGCGGACTGAAGGGTCCCGGGTTTGGTTCCGATCAAGGGCATGTACCTGGGTTGCGGGCACATCCCCAGTGGGGGATGTGCAGGAGGCAGCTGATCGATGTTTCTCTCTCATCGATGTTTCTAACTCTCTATCCCTATATATGAATATATTTCCCTATTTCTGTGGGTTATAGAGTGGCTGTGAACGTATTGTCCAAACTGGGATTGATTGATTGATTGATTGATTTTAGAGAGAGAGGAAGTGAGACTGACAGATATAGATTTGTTGTTCCATTTACTTATGCATTCATTGGTTGCTATTTACATGTGCCCTGATCAAGTATTGAAACCACAACCTTGGCCAAACTGGGATATTTTTGAGGTGTCAAGAAAACAGATATAAATCAAGGGTGTTCATACAACCAAGATATAGGGTTATCCTAGTTATAGAAGACTTTATAATCTATTTTTATGCTTTTAATTTTTGATTATATGATTAGATTATAAAATCAGTAAAGCTTTTATACCTTCAAAATTTTTTCAGTGACTGACAGAGTTCACAGTAAGGAAACTTAGTAAGAGAATTTCAGAATGTTAGCTATTTCTGTATTTAAATGGAGCTTATTGTAAGAATGGTATTTAATTAAAATCTAACTAATATATCACTACTTTCTTGGTTCAAGTATATACTTTTTCATGGTAAGGAAGTATCTGTCAATTCCTGTCTTAATGGATGTTTTCATTAGGTATTGAATGAAGTTACACTTTTAAGGCCTTTTCAATATCTGTGGAGGTAAACATGATTTTTCTCCTGTTATTAATATGTTAATTCATGAATTTCCTCATAATGAACTGTCCTTGCATTCCTTGAATAAACCCTCTAGGTTATAATGTATTTCTCTTAATGGGCTAATGGATTCTGTTTTTAAATATCTTATTTCTGATTATTTTATTTCTAACCAGAGGCCCAGTGCACGTATTCTTGCACGGGTGGGGTCCCTCAGGGTGGCCTGCGGAGATGGGCCCCTGGCTTGCGCCCCCAGCCTCACAGCCCCAGCTCGCAACCCCAGCCTTGCAGCCCCGCAGCCCCTCCTTGGCCTGGTGCCACCCCCTCATCTGCTTCACCATCTCCCCTGCGGGACCATCGATTGGGGCAGGCCCCCCACCCAGCTCCCTCAGCGCCTGGGTGGGGAAGATATTCCCCTTTCAGGGCTTTCCAGCTCCATTTTAAATGAGGTTTTCTTTATTTAGGTTCACAGGGCAAAAACAAGACTTCACATTATTTGATGATCAATTGGTTTTTAAAACTCAAATGCATTGCCCTAGCCAGTTTGGCTCAGTGCATAGAGCATTGGCCTGCGGACTGAAAGGTCCCGGGGTTCGATTCCCGGTCAAGGGCACATGCCGGGGGTTGTGGGCTCGATCCCCAGTAGGGGACATGTAGGAGGCAGCCAATCAATGATTCTCTCTCATCATTGATGTTTCTATCTCTCTCTCCCTCTCCCTTCCTCTCTGAAATCAATACAAATAAAAAAATTTAAAAACACACACACAAATGACTTATCTGCATGTAGATATCATCTGAGCTCTCTGAAATAATGGGCCTGTAATTTTCCTGAGCTGATTCCCTGCCAGCCCTCTAAATGGGAACGGACAGGATGGCATAGTGAAGAGAAACAGGGACTCACAGGCTGACTTCAAGGACTCAAGACACAGCTCCCCCACTCGCTGACGTCGGTGGAACATAGGGCTGTGACCAAGCTTCCTCAGTGTAACATGGGCGGGGGTTGGACACTGTTTTTTCTAACCTGAAGTTTAATGTTCTTTCCTTGGCATTAAGGGGCAGGAACTTTATTTCCTGTGTTTTCTGGCACACACTGGTCTCAGTGAATGATTCCTGAGTAAGCATGGTCAAAAAGAGGGGGGAGGTCAGCCTTGCCCCAGGAATTGGAGGGAAGGGGGAAGTCCGCTGGGCTGCTTGGTGGTGGGGATGGTGCTGGTGGTTCTTGTTCAGGCCGGTCACTTTTTTCTTCATGGTGGTAAAGTGTTTTCTTCTTCAAGGTTAAGATACCATAATAGCAAAAAATAGTCAATTTGGCCCAATTTAGCTTTCTTAATGTCAATTTAGTATCATTATATACATTATATCCACTTTATAATGTAGTTTACCTCACAGAAACTTGTTTCTGTTTTCTAGACTCTTCTACCTCACTATGTGGTCTCTGGATAATAATCAGTTGCATTATTTGATTGTGAACTCTGAATATTTGTCCTTAAAACTTATAAAAATTAACTTTCATATGTACTAGTAAAAGAATGGGCATTTGAAATAATTTCAAAAGTCCTTTTATTTCGTTAAATTTTAAACTTAAGTTATCTTTATGATAAGTGACTTTCTCTAGTTCTTTGAAAATAAAAATACTATTTTTTTTCTTGTGTTTTTTTTTTAAACGTATATTTATTGATTTCAGAGAGGAAGGGAGAGGGAGAGAGAGAAGAAACATCAATGATGAGAGAGAATCATCCATCAGCTGCCTCTTGTACGTCCCCTCCAGTGGGGACTGAACCCACAGCGCAGGCATGTGCTCTGACTGGGAATCCAACCATGACCTCCTGGTCATAGGTCGACACCCTCAACCACTGAGCCACGCTGGCCCAGGCAAAAATACTTATGTTTTAAGAGAGGTGAGGGTCTTGAGTCTAGCAGGGTGCATTTAATATTTTTATAATGATCACTAAACTTGAAATCAGGTGTTCAGTTTCACCACTGACCTTGCCTGAATGACCTTGGGTGAGCCATGACCTCCAGATACAGTTTTCTCTTCTTTAAAATGGATATAGCGTCTTTCATGATTGTTGCAATAGTGAAATGACATAACGTGGAAATAACCAGCATAAAACCTGGCATAATGTAGGCGTTCTATCTCTGAAAATAATAGGATGAAGTATATTTTAATTAAGCTAGTTCTATTTGGAAACCTTTAATAAGAATGATTGTGTTATAATTATAGTTAAAGATTCCTGGTATACTTTAGAAAAACAAGACACAAGAAAATAGCAAGCCTTTGTTAGATCCAAAGAGCTATGGTTAATATTGAAAACTCTGTCATGTTGGGAATTTTTCATTGTGGAAATTAGCTAATTGGTTTTTTAAAATATATATGTGCAGATTTGAAGTGGAGGAAAAGGAGCATGAGGTGTGAGTAAGAAAAGGCTTTGCTATCTTCACTTTCACTTTTGGTATGGCTTGTTGCCATCCTGTCACTCGCTGCGTGACATAGCCCCCAAATCTTTTTTTGTTTGTTTTTTTATGTGTGTATATATACATTAAAAGTGTAGAAATCAATCATTTTAGCATATTCATGGAGCTGTGTAACCATTGCAACAATCAGTTTTAGAACATATTCATAATCCAGAAGGAAACTCTGCCATTTTTTTTTTTCAGCACTCCCACTCTAGACAGCCAGTAATCTGTTTTCTGTCTCTATGGATTTGCCTGTTCTATACCTTTCATCTATATATATAAAAGCCAAGCGACTGGAACGACTGGTTGCTATGACATGCACTGCGGCCGGCCAACCGGCCCGATCTGGGACGGGGCTGGCCAGCCAACCTCCCGTGGTCCCTACCCCCGGCTGGACCCCACCTGTGCACAAATTCATGCACCGGGCCTCTAGCATAAGTGGAATTGTACATTATAAGCTCTTTTGTGACTGGCTTCTTTCACTTAACATATAATGCTTTCAAGGCTCATCCACATTATATCATGTATCAGGACTTCATTCCTTTTTATTGTCTAATAATATGTCTGTATGTGTATACCACATTGTACTTATTCATTTATCAGTTGATGGACATTTTGGTTGTTTCCACTTTTTGACTATTTTGAATAACTAGAGGCCCGGTGCATGAAATTCATGCGGTGGGGGGGGGGGTCCCTCAGCCCGGCCTGCACCCTCTCGCAATCC
>NW_005353597.1:499477-513229 GCF_000412655.1 Myotis brandtii | reverse complement strand
CCTGCCTGATCACCCCTAACCACTCTGCCAGCCTGCCTGATTGCCCCTAACCACTCGCCTGCCTGTTTGATCACCCCTAACAACTCTGCCAGCCTGCCTGATCACCCCTAACCACTCGCCTGCCTGCCTGATCACTCCTAATCGCTCGCCTGCCTGCCTGATTTCACCTAACTGCTCACCTGCGTACCTCATCGCCCCTAACCACTCTGCCAGCCTGCCTGATTGCCCCTAACCGCTCGCCTGCCTGCCTGATCGCCCCTAACCACCTCTGCCTCAGCCCCCGCTGCCACGTCTTCGTCCGGAAGGATGTCCGGAATGACATCCGGAAGGTCATTCTGCTGTCCGGTCTAATTAGCATATTACGCTTTTATTATAGGTGATGTACAAACATCCCTAAAGGATTTTATGCCTTCAATACATAAATCCAATTATAATAATCGTACTAATTGAGTACATACTCTGGGTCAAGTCCTGCAATGGCAATTATTATGGATTATTTCTTTTGATCCTCATAATAACCCAGAGGTATCCTATATAATAAAAGGGTAATATGCAAATTAACCCTAACAGCAGGACGACTGGGAATGACCGGTCACTATGACACACACTGACCACCCGGGGGAAGATGCTTAATGCAGGAGCTGCCCCCTGGTGGTTGTGCTCCCACCACAGGGGGAGCTCTGCTCGGCCACAAGCCAGGCTGACTGCTGCCAGCACAGCGGTGGTGGTGTGAGCCTCTCCCACCTCCTCAGCAGTGCTAAGGATGTCCAACTGCAGCTTAGGCCTGATCCCCCGGGGGAGCTGGCCTAAGCCATCAGGTGGACATCCCCCGAGGGGTCCCAGACTGCGAGAGGGCACAGGCCGGGCTGAGGGACCCCCCCCCCACAGTGCACAAATTTTTGTGCACTGGGCCTCTAGTAGATAATATTATCCTCAGTTTACACATGCAAAAATAGAGGCTCTAAGAATTAAAGAACTAGGCTAGAGTCAGTCAGTAGTTACTGTTGTCTAAGATATAATTCATACCTGGGCCTACCAGCTAAACTGCAGTGAACTGCATGCCTCTAAGCTGGAGTTTGAAGCCTGTTGGAGTTCCTGGCATATGCAGATGCCCTCATTCATGTTCATGTCATACTCACTTTTGTCAGCCTTGACCTTTCTTGTCTCTTAGTCTTTTTTAAAAATATATTTTATTGATTTCAGAGAGGAAGGGAGAGGGAGAGAAAGATAGAAATATCAATGATGAGAGAGAATCATTGATCGGCCTGCACGCCCTTTATTGGGGATCCAGCCCGCAACCCGGGCTTGTGCCCTGACTAAAATCAAACTGTGACCTCCTGATTCATAGGTCAATGCTCAATCACTAAGCCATGCCAGCTAGACCAGATTGTTTAATCTTCAGACCAAGTCAGAGAATCATAACTCATTTCACAGGGGTCGCCTAAGACCATCCTGCATATCAGATATTTACATTACGGTTATAACAGTAGCAAAATTACAGTTATGAAGTAGCAACGAAAATAATTTTATGGTTGGGTCACAACATGAGGAACTGTATTTAAAGGGCCAGAAGGTTGAGAACCACTGCGCTAAGCCAGACTGGCTAGAACTATCAGTGTTTATGTCCATACTTCACTCTCAGTTACTCATCATGTGTACTGCACAGTTACAGTCTGCTGTGTCATGGTTTTCCTCTGGTTATTCTGTGTTTATAATATAGATAGATAAGATAGAGAAAAATCTTTAATTGAGGGGCCTGCGCTTAGTGAAAACAAGGTTGATTTTGAAAATTGGTGGAAGTTATAGAGGGTTATTTTGGTCTTTATGTGAGAAGAAATTTCTAAGCAGCTAAAACTGTTCCTCAATGTAATCAGCTGCCTGGTGAAGAACTTTCTAGAACTGAATGTTCTGAAAGCAGCAGTGGAGTTCCCTCCTCTAAGGATGTTATAAAATGCATTTCCACACCAGTGAGTGGCAGGACCCTAAGGCCCCTTCCACCCTGGGGAAGGGCTTGTTCCCTGCCACAGCTGACAGATATTAGCCATAGAGCAGTGTGACTCGTTCTTATATGCTCTGGCTTCAGGTTTTGTTTTCATTTTCAAGTCTAAATAAACATAGTGCCAAACTGTTGGAAATTAACTTGGTAAAGATGTCTTTATCCTTGAAAAAGGTACTTCTGATTTCTCAGATTGATATAAACTTTAGTTTGCATGCATGGAGAGGACTCTGGTTAAGGGCTGTTGGAAATTAACTTGGTAAAGATGTCTTTATCCTTCCAATTTTAATCTCCTCTGAAAAAGGTACTTCTGATTTCTCAGATTGATATGAACTTTAGTTTGCATGCATGGAGAGGACTCTGGTTAAGGGTGAAGATCGGGGGTCAGCCAGATCAGTATTTGAGTCTCAGTTCTGTGGCATCCTTGCTATGTGACCTTGGGCTAGCTACTTTACTTTTGTTTGCCTTAGTTTCCTCATCTGCAAAATAGGAATAAGAGTCTCCCCTTTAAGCAGCTGTTAGGATTCTATACTGCTTGTCTGGTACATAGTATATGCTCATTAAATAATTATTATTTGAGGATTACGGATGTGGATGGTTATTATAGAAAAACTTAATCTCATTTTTTAAATTTTTCTCAGAGGAAACACAAGAATAGAAGAGGCTTGTGAAATGTATACCAGAGCTGCAAATATGTTCAAGATGGCTAAAAATTGGAGTGGTATGTATACAGTTTTTGTTTGCTTGCTTTTGAGGAAGATACTTTTAAAATCATTTTGAAGGAGGAAATGACTGCTGTCCCCTTAGAGAATAAGATTGTAGGCCTCAAGCCAGGTGTCAGAACTGGGATTAAAGGACCTTGATTTAGTGAATGAAGTTGAAATCCTGACATAAAATTTAAACATAAGGACTGGGTCTGTTTTAGTTTCTATAAACCACTTCCTAAAGTAATAGTAATTTTTTTCTTTTTCTTTTCTTTCTTTCTTTCTTTTTTTTTTTTTTACTTTAGAGAGGGAGGAAGGGAGAGACAGAGAAACATCAATATGAGAGATACATAGACTGGTTGCCTTGACTGAGGATCAAACTGTAATTTTTGCTTCTTATTAATGTACTTAAATAAATCTATTGCCATAAAAATTGAAAGTTGTAGTAAAACTCAATAAAAACAAATCAGACAAATAAAAATGCCTACTTTTCTTTACCTACACATTAGCAGAGAACTTCTATTTCTTGCTCTGAGAACAACTCTGTGATAATTGATTGTGGTTCCACTGAGAAGTGTGACAATGGGAGCATTACTTATATACACCCCAACAGACTTCTTGTCATGTTTTAAAGTTATGCTTTCTACCTAGTGAAATTACACATAACAAAATCAACAGAATTATTATTTTCATTGGTCTGAGAGGGGATGTTTCTTTCTAACACTGACTTGAGAAACAAAGTTATCCCTATCCCTCGAAAAAGGGGCTTGTCATGGTAGGGTGTCTCTTTAGTGAAATGAAGATGGCCTTCAACCAGAACAAGGACATGGTCTCTGCACCCTGGCCTACAGGGGGTCCTTGCCCTCTACATGTTCATTTCCTCATTTCCTATTCCTTCCACCCTCAGCTCTATTAAGATACCAGAGGCCCAATGCACGAAATTCGTTCAAGGGGGCTCAGCCCTCGCAGCCGTAGCGGCTTCGTCCGGAAGGTCCTCCAGCTGTCTGGTCTAATTAGCATATTATGCTTTTATTATTATAGATTATTATAGATAATTGACACAAAACTTTGTGTAAGCTTAAGATTGGTTTACCCATTTGCTTTTAAAAATCATTTCAATGAAGAAAATGCTGTTGAACTAGAAGAATATGAAAGGTCTTTTTCTGGCTTTAAAATTTTTTTGTAGGTTTAGTTTTAGATAAAAAGGTCATGTTATATGTTTTCAAAATACACTTATGCCTGAATTATAAATTACTGCAAAAAAAATGGAGGAGAAAGGAATATTATCTCAGCATTCACATCTTTTGTTTTGTTCAGGGCCTGTAATAGTAGGGGAAGGAGTGGTCTTATCTAAAAAGACCACTTGTTTTATCTGGTGATCAAATGTTCTAACCTAAGGAAATTCCATTTCAGAGAGGCTATTAACATTAATATACCTAAAGAGGCTTTGTATTTATCCTCCCCCATCATCTCTTGCCTACTCTGATATCTCAGCTTCTGCATTTTTTTCTGGTCTGTTTTAATGAACCACCAAAGTAATTCCGTTCAAACGTGTCAGCTTATGTCATTTCAAATAAGAGCTAAAGTCCTGAACAGTGGCCTTCTAGGACTTACCTGATCTCTGATCCCTGACTCTTCCTGTCTCGTACCTCATCTCCTACCCACTCCCCTCATTCGCCGGGCTCCCTCCTCAAAGCCCTTTTGGCACTCTTTCTTCAAAATAGAGTGTAGCCGATTCTCTTTATCTCCTTCAAATATTGCCTTCTCAGTGAGGTCTTCCCTGGCCAACCCTTTTAAAGATAGCAATTCAGCCCTAACCGGTTTGGCTCAATGGATAGAGCGTCGGCCTGCGGATTGAAGGATCCCAGGTTCGATTTCGGCCAAGGGCATGTACCTTGGTTGCGGGCACATCCCCAGTAGGGGGTGTGCAGGAGGCAGCTGATCGATGTTTCTCTCTCATCGATGTTTCTAACTCTCTATCCCTCTCCCTTCCTCTCTGTAAAAAATCAGTAAAATATATTTTAAAAAAATATAGCAATTCACTATCTAGCAAAATTAATTTAAAAATGTTTACTAAGTTATATTGTGTATGTGTTTTTATTATGTACTGTCTCCTCACTAGAATGTAAACCATAGAAGTCCAGGATGTTTCATCTCTGCTATACCTGCAGGACCTGGACTGGTGCCTGCAGCATGGTAGACGCTCAGGAGACTCATGTAGTAAATGGCTAAATATTAGATTCTGTGAAATTATTTCTGTGTAGCAGTGGTGGTTATCATAACACCATTGCATCTCGAGTTTTAAAAGTTAGAAAGATTAAGCTAATTTGATTGATACTGAGCTTTTGAGAGATCATCCTGGCAGGTATTAGACCAGTTTTACAGGTGAAGAAATTTAGCTTGAGAAGTTGTATGACTTTAGTTTAATATCTGCTCCTTTAAATACACTTTTAAGTTTGGGAAAATTGAGTGGCATTTGTTAGCAGTGATTAGAATGAGTGCTCAGTGAAAAAGTAAGCCAGCAATTAGTTTTGTAAGAGCTAAATGATAAAAGCCAGCAATTAGTTTTGGAGCATGAAATGATAAAATCAAAACACTTAATATTGTCTGGGGAAATGGAGCCAGCCCTAGAGAGCCTGGAGTTGTGGTATTATACTCAGTGAGGAAAGGATGGACCGTCATTGGTTCTGGGACAGTCAGCATAGATAAACTGCAAAAAATGAAGTTACTGGTAGAAGAAGAAAGATGTAGGTTATAAAGGAAGTGATGACATTTAAACATACCAAACCACTGGTATTGGTTGTAGGGTAGATTTGCATGTAGTAATGATAATGACCAACACGTGTAACTGGAGCCAGTCTAAGCACTTGACTGGGAGGATCCACGTTAGTACACACTGTTCGGAGGCAGAGCCCATCAAAGCTTCCATTCAGCTGTTATGTTCCTGAACTGTCCCTCAGAAGTTAGCTGCTGCCCCAAGTACCTCAGGGCCTACCCCTACCCTTGCAGTGGCATTGGCCCCTCCTCTGGGAACCCCTCATGATTCATCAAGGAAGTGTTCTCTCTTCCATGCTGGTGGTTAAATATTTTCAAAACTTCCTGGGCACTCTTTAAATCTTGCCCAGAAATACAAGCAGTGGGTACTTAGGCATCTGATACTATTTGCTGTATGTTTTTGAATTGTGCTTTTTTTTTTTTTTAATACCAAAAGGTTTTGTGATATTCTTAATTGTGCTTTTCCTAGTGGAACAAATCCTTTCTTCTCCATCCCTGTTAGTACTAACTTTCCTATTCCAGAACTTAAGAAAAAACTTTGGATTCCACAATTGAAGGCCTAATTATCACTCTGTGAAACTTCCTTTGTCCATGAAGCCTTCATTAGCAATTTCTTCAACAATTACAACTAAGTCCAGGGGACACTGTAAGAGAGAAAGATGACGTCAGTGTTTTACCTTTCTTTAAGCATTAGTAGCTTCAGTCTGCCAGTCAGTGTTCAGTATGTGCTGTGGGATAAAATTGAGTGGCCTGGTCCTAGGCTGTCACTACTGAATGGAAGCTGATAGCCTAGGTGCAGTGGTCGGCAAACTGCGGCTGGTGAGCCACATGCGACTCTTTGGCCCCTTGAGTGTGGCTCTTCCTAAGCCTTAGGAGTACCCTAATTAAGTTAATAACAATGTACCTACCTGTATAGTTTAAGTTTAAAAAATTTGGCTCTCAAAAGAAATTTCAATCGTTGTACTGTTGATATTTGGCTCTGTTGACTAATGAGTTTGCCGACCACTGGCCTAGGGCCCACTTGGGAGGTCTTCTGTGGCTGAGAGAAGCTTCTATCACTGTTTGACTTGATTCTGGCTATTTTTATATATACCTAAGATGCATTGATTGCATTTCCATGTGCTTCTGACTGGAATAATTCTTTCAGTGGCATGGAACTTTCTAGCCCTTAGGGCATGGGCTTTTCTGTAGGGATACTTGTTCCTCTCTGTTTAATTGTAATAATTTATCTTCCTCAGCTGCAGGAAATGCATTTTGTCAGGCAGCCAAACTCCATATGCAGCTTCAGAGCAAACATGATTCTGCCACCAGCTTTGTGGATGCTGGGAATGCTTACAAAAAGGCAGACCCTCACGGTAAGACACACCTCTGTCTAGGACAGCGATTTTCAACCTGTGTGCCGTGGCATACTGGTGAACCACAGGAATTTTTATTAAACCATGCAATACCTGACTATTTAGATAGGGGCACTGAGCTCTTTTCCCTTAAATTGTCAAATTTTAAAAATGACAATAGCCAATGCAACAATAGCTGTCCGATGTGAATGAATCAATAGTATACCCTTTTTTTGGTCAGATCAGCAAAAAGTATACTGTATTTTTTTGTGTGCCACAGAATGAGATGAAAGGTTGAAAATCGCTGCTCTAGGATGGTAGGGCTGAAGTTGGTGACCTTTTTCACAGGTTAGCGCTGATAAAAATAAACTTTTGTACTTTGGAATAATAGAGATTTTGGTAACTTTTAAGAATTGTTGTTTAATCATTTGCAGCTTTAATGAAGAGAAGATATGTTAAATTTAACCTGGTGGTTTAGTTGCTTAACAGCATTTTCTTAAACTTCATTTATATTGCATTTTGGAGAACTTTTTGGAAATTAGCTTTAATTTTATCTAAGGCTTATTATGTCCTAATTTTATGAATATGTATATTGATTATTAGAAGAAACACCCATGTTTCCTCACTCTTAAATACTTAGCACGTTTTAAGATCCAGTTATTGGGAAATTAGAATATCTGATGTTGGTTTTTTTGTTATTGTTTGTTTTTTGAGAGAGAGAGAGAAACATCAATTTGCTGTTCCACTTATTTATATATTCATTGGTTGATTCTTATATGTGCCCTGATCGGCACATATGAAAAAAGAAATGGTAAAGTTATAATACATCAGTATTGTAGAATATGATGCAGTTACTACAGTCTTTGATTTCAGAGAATCTTTATTGACCTGGTCAATGTTTACATGGTAACTGAAGAACCACATGAGAATTGAGATCTCAAATTCATAATAAAGTCTGTGCACATTAAAATGCACATAAGAAAATACTGGAAACATGAGAGTGGGTTTGAGTGGGATCATAGGTAGCTTATTTTTCTCTTTATATTTTCCTGTAATTTTAAGGGAGCGACAGTGAATTCACATTTCTTACATAGTTTAGGAGGAAATTGCTTTTAACTTTTGTTCATTGACTTTCTGATTTTTTAGTTAGGCCTTTTTACTCTGCCACCTCTCTTCTAGAAGCAATAAATGTGGAGCTGTCAGACATGTGCCAGAATTATAAACACCACCATTTTGTGATGGTGTGTTGGTTCTGAACACAGCCTAACTTTTGGAAAAATAATATACTTTATCAACACTGTCACTTACTAGATTTTTTTTATTCCTTTTGTGTGTATGTTATTATACCAAAAGTTAGTATCTTTAACGTTGTACAAAATGTTGACTTAAGAGTTGTCTGAACAGGGATTTCAAAGTGCTTTGATTTTGGCTGCATGAAAAGTAGTCTATTGAAGTCATCTTTCTTATAGATAACTTTCTTCCAAAATTAATATACTGTATATACATGATGTCACTGAAAAATACAATTACATTTGTGTTTTAGCAGGTGTAAATGATGGGTGTTGATGACAGTCCCATTTGTTTGCTTTATAATGCAATCTCTCCCCTGGATGGAGTCCTCACTCGTAGATTAAGAGTAACCGAGCCAATACCACTCTAGCTCCAGCTCCCTAAGTTGTACTGCAGCTGCTACAGACAGAGCATGCTGAGGGGGCCTGGACTTGTGTATGATTCATGTTTGTTTCTCATTAACGAATATGCCCGCCCTCTGCCCCAAATGGGACCTCCTTAATGTTCTAGTAGCAGCTAGGAAAATAGGCTCACTTGAACCCTCTTTGACTGAATGGATTTTTCATTGTTTTTCTTAAATGCCTACGCTTCAGAGGCTATCAACTGCTTAAATGCAGCCATCGACATTTACACAGACATGGTAAGACATTACCTTGCTTGAGTGACTGTGGGGTGGACTCCTTGAAATGGCTTAGAGTTGTATTTTTTTTATCTTGTTCCTAAACTGATTGGCATTAAAATAGGTAAAACAGGAATGTAACTCTGTTTTTTGTTTTCCCCCAGGGAAGGTTTACAATCGCAGCCAAACACCACATTACTATTGCTGAGATTTATGAGACTGAACTTGTAGACATCGAGAAGGTAAGCAATGGGTCACATTCTCATAAACTTGATGTGAAGCAGGTAACTGACTCCAGGGACTCTTGCCTCTTCCATCAGAGTTGAATGGAGTAGCGTGACAGTCATGCATGGCTACACATGGAAGTTTTAGGGGCTTGGTGGCTAAGGAGTAGAGGAACTGTTTTCCTGGAGTAAGTATTGGAGATGAGAGCTAGTGAAGATTTACTTGCTGTGTCTGCTTATGTGATTCATGTTAGAATCTTCATCTCTTTTGCTGAGGCTTCTGTGGCCCTGGGAAGGAAGCTTAAG
The DNA here is from genome assembly GCF_000412655.1 of Myotis brandtii. NCBI lineage: Eukaryota > Metazoa > Chordata > Mammalia > Chiroptera > Vespertilionidae > Myotis > Myotis brandtii. Next base: position 503,981 of record NW_005353597.1, on the reverse strand, counting down.
TACTGTGGGCATTTGCACATCTTTGTCTTCAGGCCTTGAAACCTGGGGAAGAAGGTAGCTGAACACCAACTTGGCCACATATCTGCTTCACTCAAGCCTGGCTTTTTAAGTGGTGGTTTAGACTAGTACAGGCATACCTTGGAGATATCATGGGTTTGGTTTCAAACCACTACTATGAAGTGAAAAGCGCAATAAAGTGAGTCACACATGTGAATTTCCAAGTGCATATGAAAGCTATGTGTACACTATACAGCACATCCTAGTATAGCATCGTTTGTTCAGCGTTGTTCCATTGTAACGATGAGATACTGTAGGAACCTAACTCTTGTGTATATTAATTGGCCTATGGTAAAATTGGTTACGTTATGTCATTTCACTTTAGGTGGTAGAACCTATCGACAACATTAAGTGAGGATTTACTGTAGCCTATTCAGTGTGCAGTAGCATTATGTCTATTAGAACAGTGTATATACATTAATTAATATATTGCTAAAAAACTTATCACCTGAGCATTCAGATGATAAGGTGAGTCCTAATCTGTTTGCTGGTTGGATTATTTTTTTATGTTGATGAATATGCAATATCAGCAAATGCAATAAAACAAGGTATGCCTCAGGTAGCAGAAGAAAAGAGGAAGAAGGAAACACCTTTTGAGAAAATACTGTTTTCCAAACATTGTCCTTAGTAGCATGCCATGAATGTTACCACATTTCAGCTTTATGGCTATGGAAAAACTAGGACTCACAGTGGTTCCACTGCCTATGCCCACTCAGACTGGAACGAGTGGAGCGTACGCAAAGCTGGCCCAGCACTGTCCTATCTCCTGCTGTCTTCTCAGTGAGGGGATCTCCTGCAGGGCTGGAGTGTACCCCGGTGAGAGGAAAACACATTGGCCACACTTCAGAGGCTGCCTCAACTCAGACTGGAGACAAATGTTTATGTAAAGCTGTCCTCCTGAGTACTGCGGATGACACAGGTGTGAATCAGAAAGAGAAATGTAGTGGAGATCATCACTCTCAGAATAATGAACACTAAACATACTGAAAGATTCCACTTGCCTCCTATCTCAGTGGTCGTGGCACTCCCCGTGCCTGCTGTGGCATTGGACAGTTGTCATTCTTCCTCTCCTTTGTTTTCTTTCTTGTCTTCTGGAACACGTCTCCCACCTGGTTCTCTGGCCACCTCACTGAGCACTCTCTTCCTGACTCCTTAGCTGGTTCCTTTTCTTCTTCTCACCCTGTAGTGTGACCCCAGAATTGGGTCATTGTCTTCTCTCCGTCTTGCTCCCTCAGTATGTCTGTCTGTACTCACTCAGGATCACAACTTTAAGTACCATCTGTATCCCAGGACTTGCAAATCTGTCTGCAGCCTAGACCTCTATCCGAGCTTTAAATTCCTATGTCCCCATGTCTGCCAACCTCTCTCCTGTAGTCTCAAGGCAAGCATGTGTAAAACTGAATTCTGACCTGGCCTTCCTTCCCACCTGATGTTCCCCCTCCACAGGCATACTTGCCTTTTCTCTTTCTCCACATCCAACCTGTGAGCAATTTCTGTGGACACTGTCCTCAAAATTCCTAAGTCTCAGCACTTCTCACTGTCTTTATCGGGGTGGCCTCAGTCTTGGGGAGATGAGCACTTGTGTATCATCTTGCCAGCTGAAGCCACTGCATCAACTCCTTGTCCACAGTGGTCAGAAGAGCACTCTGGAGGCAGAAGCCTGAAGTGCTCTGTGCCATCTCTGCTGCCAGGGCCTGGGTGTTGGGGTCCAGCCCCAGCAGGTCCAGGGGTTCCCAAAGATGTGGACAGAGTCGGTGAAGAAGGAATGACACAGAGAGCGTTCAGTTGATCAGCATAGCAAGGTTCTTTTTTTATTCTCCTGTTACATCTGTATTTATACCATTTGATTTTAATCCTATCCATTCTATTCCAAAGGTTAGGGCATTTGTTATCTCCATTCCAAGGTCACTACTCTATTATTCTGTTAAGCTACAAGGAAGTAACTGAAGGAGATTATCCTAAGTGATTGTTCGTAGTTAAAGTGATTAATTACCCACCTGGCACTTAGTTAAGGGGTTTTATTCCCTTCCTTAGTCCTGTTAATCCCTAACTCCAGGGAAAAATCCCCACCTGGGGAAACAACCTTTCTTGGAGAGGTGACCTTGGTTAAAACACATAGCGCTAAGAAGGGGAGCAAACATATTAAGAACAGTATGCCATATACCCCAGGTCCCTTGAAACATATGCTGTGCAGATGTTTCTTCCCTGCAGCGACTGTGTCAAGCAGCAAGGATGGACCGGCTTCCGGCACCTGGGCTCGGGCAACCACTTCACCACAGGGGCTTCCTTAAAATTGAGGGTGGATAAAATGACTTAAGGTGCACTCTTGTTTTCTTTCTTTATAAAAAAATTTGATGATTTGCCACGCAGCTTCTGAAACTTCCATTACTCACTACTCACAGTGTTCCTGCCATTCTGCGAGTTGGCCAGTAGGTGACATCTTTTTTCATTGTTGTGTTCTTTTTTAAAAAGCAATTTAAGAATATTACTCAGCACACACGGGGTTAGCTCATTGTGTTCTCTGATGTTTGGCCTGCTATGTTTAGAAACATTGCCTTCGTGTCTCTGGTGGGTCCATCAGATTTTGGTTGGTGCATGAAGTTTAAGTTTGAAAAAATCAGTTACACCAAGTACTTTATATCTGATTTCTAACAAATGAATTTCTTTCCTTTTAATACTAGCCTCTATATGTCATCTGATTCATTCACAGATTTTAGATAGTGAACGGTGAAGTTTCATAAACTCACATTACTTCTTTGACTTCACAAAGTAAAACATGGAACCAAATAATAAATAGGTCCTTTTTAAATGGTCCAGAGGAATTATGACTCATTTCTGTCTTAAGTCCCAGGAGGACATGATTTAGTACTGTTTGTTACTATTACATGTAGTGTGTCAGGTTCCTGTTAGGTCCTGTCTGGGGGTATGTGTTCTAAAAGAATCAATCCCATATTTAAAGCTATTTTACCTACAAAGTGGACCCTTACGCTTGAACCCTGGAAATTGCATTTGCCTTAATGACGATGGTGCAGTCCTAGAAAGCCTTGTGTTTCATTTCAGGATCCATGTATTCTGCAGCACTGTGCCACTTGCCCAGCTCCCCCAAGGAGTCTTGTGATCTCTGTGGCATGCTGCTTAAATCACAGGATAATCAGCTGGGTTGTTTCTGGATTTATTGCTATGTGTGCTGTTATTATTGGTTGCTTTGTTCTACTTTTTATGTTATTGTCTTTGGGACTATAACTTACAGTGGGCTGATTTCTAGTGTGAAAGGTTCTGTGTATGCTTCATAAGTTTCACTACTTGTTAAAACTCCAAACTAGGTGGAACATCAAAAATAGCATGTGGCCGACCTGTTTACTCTGAAACTTCTCTAAGCCAGTAGATAAGCTTTCCTTTCAACTTTAGTCTCTGTCAAAACTTGGGAAAACCATAATTTTTTATTATTGGTTTAATTAGTATTATTAAAAACTAAATTAAAAATTTTTCTTTTATTATAATTAACCTAGCTGAAGTTTACAGTTATAACATTTTGATGAACCAGTATCATTATTTAATACGTATTAGGCTAAACCAAATTGTTGACATTGGCCCTTTTTTGTTTTTTTAACCTCCAAAACAGTAGTTACATATGGTTCAACCCAACTCTATTCATTGAGTGCTGGGGTGCTGTAAGAACTGGGAAGAAAGTAGCTACATTTCCTCCTTAGGAAGAGGTTATATAACTGATACTCTTTACAAAAAGATTTGTTCATGTTTCTTATGTTACCCTATTTATTACAGTGCAAACTAGTGCTGAATACTTGAGAATGAGGACAATTCGAAGAAGATTATTTTTTATTAATCATAAATTCATTGAAAAACTTTCCTGGGCATTCCAAACTAATCAAGATATTGGCAGGGCCCAAGTCTGCTCTAGAGAAGAGAGGGAGTCCTGGGGAAAGGCATGGGTGTTCTCAAGAGAAAGAGTGAGCTTGCATATGTTTTGCCTTCTGAATTGTCATATGCTTGATTTCACTGACTCTATGCCCCACAGGACCAGAGCTTCGAGCTTTCTAGCCTGCGCTCTTTCTTTTCCACTTGACTGTTAATTCAGCACCACACATTTTAGAGTGAAAACAAGACCTTTAATCTAGATGACATGTAGGTTATTAGTGAGGATAATCTGTGCTGCTTTAGCAAACCTTAAATCTAAATTTAATAGGGCTTCACATATCTCAAAAATAACAATCCAGTGTAGCTATTCTGGGTTTGGCAGTGGTGGGGCATGGGATTTAAAGCCCATTCTGCCCTTTGTAATTAGTTAGGAACCAGGGTGACAGAAGTTCCGCCACCTTTAGCTCGTGGCTTCCATTGCCACTCTAGACTTGGCTATTGCCATTCTGGCTCATGGGAAGGGAAAAGGCCTGGAGAAGGATGCAGAGTCAGATGTATGGACCAAGCCTGG
>NW_005353597.1:491735-498818 GCF_000412655.1 Myotis brandtii | reverse complement strand
AGGGGAGCAAACATATTAAGAACAGTATGCCATATACCCCAGGTCCCTTGAAACATATGCTGTGCAGATGTTTCTTCCCTGCAGCGACTGTGTCAAGCAGCAAGAATGGACGGGCTTCCGGCACCTGGGCTCGGGCAACCACTTCACCACAGGGGCTTCCTTAAAATTGAGGGTGGATAAAATGACTTAAGGTGCACTCTTGTTTTCTTTCTTTATAAAAAAATTTGATGATTTGCCACGCAGCTTCTGAAACTTCCATTACTCACTACTCACAGTGTTCCTGCCATTCTGCGAGTTGGCCAGTAGGTGACATCTTTTTTCATTGTTGTGTTCTTTTTTAAAAAGCAATTTAAGAATATTACTCAGCACACACGGGGTTAGCTCATTGTGTTCTCTGATGTTTGGCCTGCTATGTTTAGAAACATTGCCTTCGTGTCTCTGGTGGGTCCATCAGATTTTGGTTGGTGCATGAAGTTTAAGTTTGAAAAAATCAGTTACACCAAGTACTTTATATCTGATTTCTAACAAATGAATTTCTTTCCTTTTAATACTAGCCTCTATATGTCGTCTGATTCATTCACAGATTTTAGATAGTGAACGGTGAAGTTTCATAAACTCACATTACTTCTTTGACTTCACAAAGTAAAACATGGAACCAAATAATAAATAGGTCCTTTTTAAATGGTCCAGAGGAATTATGACTCATTTCTGTCTTAAGTCCCAGGAGGACATGATTTAGTACTGTTTGTTACTATTACATGTAGTGTGTCAGGTTCCTGTTAGGTCCTGTCTGGGGGTATGTGTTCTAAAAGAATCAATCCCATATTTAAAGCTATTTTACCTACAAAGTGGACCCTTACGCTTGAACCCTGGAAATTGCATTTGCCTTAATGACGATGGTGCAGTCCTAGAAAGCCTTGTGTTTCATTTCAGGATCCATGTATTCTGCAGCACTGTGCCACTTGCCCAGCTCCCCCAAGGAGTCTTGTGATCTCTGTGGCATGCTGCTTAAATCACAGGATAATCAGCTGGGTTGTTTCTGGATTTATTGCTATGTGTGCTGTTATTATTGGTTGCTTTGTTCTACTTTTTATGTTATTGTCTTTGGGACTATAACTTACAGTGGGCTGATTTCTAGTGTGAAAGGTTCTGTGTATGCTTCATAAGTTTCACTACTTGTTAAAACTCCAAACTAGGTGGAACATCAAAAATAGCATGTGGCCGACCTGTTTACTCTGAAACTTCTCTAAGCCAGTAGATAAGCTTTCCTTTCAACTTTAGTCTCTGTCAAAACTTGGGAAAACCATAATTTTTTATTATTGGTTTAATTAGTATTATTAAAAACTAAATTAAAAATTTTTCTTTTATTATAATTAACCTAGCTGAAGTTTACAGTTATAACATTTTGATGAACCAGTATCATTATTTAATACGTATTAGGCTAAACCAAATTGTTGACATTGGCCCTTTTTTGTTTTTTTAACCTCCAAAACAGTAGTTACATATGGTTCAACCCAACTCTATTCATTGAGTGCTGGGGTGCTGTAAGAACTGGGAAGAAAGTAGCTACATTTCCTCCTTAGGAAGAGGTTATATAACTGATACTCTTTACAAAAAGATTTGTTCATGTTTCTTATGTTACCCTATTTATTACAGTGCAAACTAGTGCTGAATACTTGAGAATGAGGACAATTCGAAGAAGATTATTTTTTATTAATCATAAATTCATTGAAAAACTTTCCTGGGCATTCCAAACTAATCAAGATATTGGCAGGGCCCAAGTCTGCTCTAGAGAAGAGAGGGAGTCCTGGGGAAAGGCATGGGTGTTCTTAAGAGAAAGAGTGAGCTTACATATGTTTTGCTTTCTGAATTGTCATATGCTTGATTTCACTGACTCTATGCCCCACAGGACCAGAGCTTCGAGCTTTCCAGCCTACGCTCTTTCTTTTCCACTTGACTGAATTCAGCACCACACATTTTAGAGTGAAAACAAGACCTTTAATCTAGATGACATGTAGGTTATTAGTGAGGATAATCTGTGCTGCTTTAGCAAACCTTAAATCTAAATTTAATAGGGCTTCACATATCTCAAAAATAACAATCCAGTGTAGCTATTCTGGGTTTGGCAGTGGTGGGGCATGGGATTTAAAGCCCATTCTGCCCTTTGTAATTAGTTAGGAACCAGGGTGACAGAAGTTCCGCCACCTTTAGCTCGTGGCTTCCATTGCCACTCTAGACTTGGCTATTGCCATTCTGGCTCATGGGAAGGGAAAAGGCCTGGAGAAGGATGCAGAGTCAGATGTATGGACCAAGCCTGGAGTAGTTTACAGCATGTTTGTTTATATTCTATTGGAAGGAATAGGTCTCATGGCTTCTCTAACTGCAGTACAGGCTAGGGAAGTGGTGTAGCTGGGTATTTGCCATGGGGGAGGGCGATAAGAGATTTTGATGGACAGCGAGCAGCCTGCTGCCAGGCTTCGAGAGGTGCATGCATTTTTGTGTTCCCTGAATAAAGTAGGCCAAGTTGTGAAAGGTTTACTATTGGGATAGGTTTATCTATAAGAAAAAATACCCATGCAAGTGTAGTTTTTTAAATGCAACTCTTTAAACAAGTAGTTTGAATAAGATATGTGTGTGTTTTCAGGCTATTGCACATTATGAACAATCAGCTGATTATTACAAAGGAGAAGAATCCAACAGGCAAGTATTACTTTTCTTAACATAATTAAATGGATTTTTGTCAAGTGTGATAAAAGATAAATGTTTACTATACTCTGTTAGCGAAACGTACTGTACTGTACCAAATGAAAGTGTACTGGGATGTCACTTTATTTCTCTGTTACTTACTTTGCTCTGGTTCTTGATTTCAGTTCAGCTAACAAGTGTCTGCTAAAGGTGGCAGCATATGCTGCCCAGCTTGAGCAATACCAGAAAGCCATCGAGATCTATGAGCAGGTGAGGTTACTGCTGTCTGTTTAAATTTCCGCAGAAATTTACCTGAATCTTTTTTTTTTTTACTTTTAAATTTAATTTTCCTTTTTATTAAGACTAATTCACACATTATATAATTCACCCTTTTAAGGAGTACCATGTCTGTGGTGTTTAGTATATTCACAAAGGGTGTGTAACCATCACCATTTCCTAATTCAAAAACATTTTTATCATCTCCAAAAGAAGCCCCATTCTCTCCTCCAGTCCCTGGAAATACTATCTATTGTCTGTCTAAGAGGATTGTAGGCCTTTAATATGTATGGAATCATTCAATATGTGTGGCCTTTTGTGACTGGCTTCTTTCACTTAGTAAAATTTTTTTCAAGGTTCACTTATGCTATAACATGTATTAATTCATTCATTTTCAAAGCTGAGTAATATTCCACAGCTTATCCATTTATCAACTGATGGACACTTGGGTTATTTTCATTTAGGGGCTATTATGAATAATGTTGCTATGAACATTTATGTTCAAGTTTTTGTTGAGCATATGTTTGCAGTTCTTTTGGCTATATACTTAGTATTGGGATTGTTGGGACATGTGTCAAGTTTATTTTTAACTTTTTGAGGAACTGCCAAATTGTTTTCCACAGTTACCACACTATTTCACCATCCTATCAGCAATGTACAAGGGTTCCAGTTTTTCGCATCCTCACCAATCCTTGTTGTTTTCTGTTTGCTTGTTTGAGAACCATCCTAATGAGTGTGAAGCAGTCTCTCAATGTTTCTTTGATTTTCATTTCCCTAATGATTAGTAATGTTGAGTATCTTTTTATGTGCTTATTGGTCATTCATATATCTTCCTTGGAGAAATGTCTATTCAATTCCTTTGCCCATTTTTGAAACAGGTTATTTGTTTCTTGGTATTGAGTTTTAGATGTTCTTTATATATTCTGGATATTAATCCCTTATCAGATAAGTGATTGCAAATATTTTCTCCTGTTCTGTGGGTTGCCCTTTTACTCCATTGTTAGTGTTCTTTGATACACAAAGTTTTAAGTTTTTCTTGAGTCAAATTTTTCTTTTTTTGCCTGTGTTTTTCATGTCATATCCAAGAAATTGCCAAACCCAAGGTCATGAAGCTTTCCCCCTGTTTTATTTTAAGAGTGTTATAGTTTTAGCTCTTCATTCTATTTTGAGTTAATGTTTTGTATATGGTCTTAGTTAAGGATTCAACTACATTCTTTTTTACCTGTAGATTTTCAATGTTCCCACCACTACTTGTTCAATACACCATCCTTTTGCCATTGAATGGTCTTGGTACCCTGTTGAAAATTGACTAATATGCAAAGGTTTATTTCTGGGCTCTCTGTTTTAATCCACTGATATGTATGTCTGTCTTTATGCCAATATCACACTGTTTGATTACTGTAGCTTTGTAGTACATTTTGAAGTCGGGAAAAGTGAGAGTCTTCCAAGGAACTTAGTTTTTTTGTTTGTCCATCCGTCCGTCCTCACCCAAGGATTATTTTTCCATTGATTTTTAGAGATAGTGGAAGGGAGAGAAAGGGGAAGAGAGAGAGAAACATTGATGTGAAAGATACATTGATTAGTTGCCCTCTGCATGTGCACCCAGCCAGGGCAGGGAACGAACCTGCAATCCAGGTATGTGCCCTTGACTGGAAATCGAACCGGCAACCTTTCTTCTGTGTGCAGGACAACCTTCTAAGCACTGAGCCACACCAGTCAGGGCCAACTTCTTCTTTAAAGATTGCTTTGACTATTTGGAGTTCTTGCATTTCCATATGAGTTTTAGGATCAGCTTGTCAATCTCTGCTAAGAAACCAGCTAGAATTTTGACGGGGATTGCATTGAATCTATAGGCCAATTTGGAAAATGTCATCAAGTCTTACAGTCTGTGAACACAGGTGCCTTTCCATTTATTTAGATCTTTAATTTTGTTCAATGTTTTATCGTTTTCAGTGTGCAAGTCTTGCACTTCTTTGGTTAAACATACTCCTAAGTATTTTATTCTTTTTGATGCTATTAGAAATGGAATTATTTTCTTAATTTCCTTTTCAGATTATTAAATGCTAGTTTCATATACTGCAACCTTGCTGAATTTATTTATTAGCTCTAATTTTTGTTTTGTGGATGTTTTTATATACAAAATCATGTCATCTGCAATAGTGATAGTTTCATAACTTCTGCAATCTGAATGCCCTTTACTTCATTTTCTTTCATTTGTCCTGGCTAGAACTTCTAATATAATGTTAAATAGAAGTAGCAAGGGCAGACATCCTCACCTTGTTCCCATCTTACGAAGAAAGCTTTCAGCTTTTCACCATTAAGTATATTGATAGCTGTGGGTTTCTTAATAGATGTCCTTTATTAGTTTGAGGAAGTTCTCTTTTCTTCCTACTTTAACTGTTTTTATCATCAAAGGGTATTGGATTTTGTCAAGTGCTTTTTCTGCATCTGTTGAGAGGATCATGTGTTTTTTGTCCTTTAAGTCTACTAATATAGTATATTTCATTGATTTTTATATGTTGAACCAACCTTATATTCCTGGGACAAATCTTACTTAGTCATTGCAGCGTTTAGGGGACTCCAAGAACATCTTCAGGTTCGGTAATTCTCTAGGATTCATAGAACTCAATGAAAGCTGTTATACTCACAGTTATGTTTTATTATAAAAAGGATACAGATTAAAATCAGCTAAAGTAAGAGGTGCCTGCCATAGGGTAGGATCCAGAGTTCCAAGTGAGGAACTTTCTGTTGTCCTCCCCCTGTAGAGTTGTACAGACAGCACTTCACCTAACAATATGTGAAAGTAAGCGTAGAGTATGGACAAGAAGGGAAGCTCACTGAATGTAGTGTCTGAAGTTTTTATTGGGGCTCAGTCATGTACATGTGGTTGACTCTTATCAGGCAGGACATTCCAAGGATTTAGAAATTACCACCCAGGAGTCATGGACAAAGGCCAGACCTCACTTTAGACAAATTAATCCTTAACTGTATAGTCATGTAATCCTTTTTGTAAGTTGCCAAAATTATTTTGCTAATATTTTGTTGAGGATTTTGCATTTATATTCATAAGGGATACTGATCTTTAATTTTTTTTTCTTGTGATGTGTTTGTCTGGTTTTGGTAGCAAGGTAATACTGGCCTCATAGAATGAGTTGGGAAGTTTAAGTGTTTGGAGATTTTCCTGTTAACTTTTTGTTGTTGAATTCTAGTTTGATTCCATTGTTGCTGGAAAACACTCTATGGTTTCAATTTTTATAAATTTGTCAAGGTTGGTTTTATAGCCCAGAATATGGTCTTTCTTGGCATATGTTCTGTAGTTCTGCTGTTCCTGGGTGGCATGTTCTATGAATGTTAATTAGATTTCCTTGGTTGATGGTGTTGAGTTCTATATACTTGCTAATTTTCCTTTCTAGATCTATCCATTGATGAGCTTGGAGTATTGAAGTCTGCAACTATTATTGTGGGTTTGTGTCTCTCTCCTTTCATTTCTGTCAGTCTTTGCTTCACATATTTTGCAGCTCTGTTGCTTGCTGCATACATGTTTAGGATTGCTATGTCTTCTTGGTGGGTTGACATGTTTATCATTATACAGAGTGAGGCAAAAGTAGGTTTATAGTTGTGAGTATGCAAAACACAGAATTTATTCTTATATTACTCTTTATTAATTACTAGAGGCCCGGTGTACAAAAATTTGTGCACTCGGGGGGAAGGGGGGGGGATCCCTCAGCCCGGCCTGTGCCCTCTCGCAGTCTGGGACACCTCGGGAGATAACGACCTGCTGGCTTAGGCCTGCTCCCGGGTGGCAGAGGGCAGGCCCAGTCCCTAGGTGCTGCCCCTGGTCGGGCTCAGAGCAGGGCTGATTGGGGAGTTGGGGCGCCGCCCTGTCATGCACAGAGCAGGGCGGATTGGGAGGTTGCGATGCCACCCTCAGTCACGCTCAGGGTAGGGCCGATTGGGGGGTTGGGGCACCGCCCCCTGTCACACTCAAGGCAGGGTCGATGGGGAGGTTGCGGCGCCACCCCCTGTCACGCACAGAGCAGGGCCAATCAGGGGGTTGGGCACTGCCCCCTGTCATGCACAGAGCAGGGCCCATCAGGGGGGTTGGGGCACCACCACTGTCAC
>NW_005353597.1:469613-491593 GCF_000412655.1 Myotis brandtii | reverse complement strand
CCCTGTCACGAACAGAGCAGGGCGGATAGGGAGGTTGTGGCCCCGCCCCCTGTCACTCACAGAGCCACAGGGCGATCAGGGGGTTTGGGCGCTGCCCCCTGTCACGCTGATCCCGGTGCTGGGAGCCTTGCTGCTCCGCTGATCCCGGTGCTGGGAGGCATATTACCCTTTTACTATATAGGATAGAGGCCTGGTGCATGGGTAGGGGCTGGCTGGTTTGCCCTGAAGGGTGTCCTGGATCAGGGTGGGGGTCCCCACTGGGGTGCCTGGCCAGTCTGGGTGAGGGGCTGAGGCTGTTTTCCGGCTGGAGAGTGACTGAAGCTTCCAACCGCTCCTTGTTTTCTTTTTTTTTTTTTTTCATTCTGGGCCAGCTTTAGCTCTGAGGCCTCGCTGCTGAAAACATTGATACAATGTTTCGGTCTGGCTGGGTTTCAGTCCAGCTGTTTTCTGGGGTTTTGTTTACCTTCTTATTTGCAACATAGTACATAGTTGCTTAGACTTGCAGATGAGAGGCCGGCAAGTGAGGCGGGGAACGTTGGAGTCTGCAGCAAGCAAGCCTCGTTCACTTCCAGCTGCCTGGCTGCCGGCCACCATCTTGGCTGACAGTTAATTTGCATATACTCACTGATTAGCCAATGAAAAGGGTAGTGGTCGTACGCTAATTACCACGTTTCTCTTTTATTAGTGTAGATTGTATTATTTTCATATGAACAACTGTAAATCTACTTTTGCCCCATCCTGTATAGTATAATTGTCTTTGCTCTGAAGTCTACTTTATTTGATATTAATACAGCCTTTCCTGCTTTCTTTTGATTAATGTTTATATATGTCTTTTTGCATCTTTTTTCTTTTGACCTGCCTATATCATTATAATTGAAGTGAGTTTCTTTTTTTTTTTTTTAATATATTTTATTGATTTTTTACAGAGAGGAAGGGAGAGGGATAGAGAGTTAGAAACATTGATGAGAGAGAAACATCGATCAGCTGCCTCCTGCACACTCCCCTCTGGGGATGTGCCCGCAACCAAGGTACATGCCCTTGACCGGAATCGAACCTGGGACCCTTCAGTCTGCAGTCCGACACTCTATCCACTGAGCCAAACCGGTTAGGGTTGAAGTGAGTTTCTTATGAACAGCTTATTGTTAGGTCATGCTTTTTAATTCACTTTGCTAATTAGCATATTTTGACAACGTTTATTATAATTACTAGAGGCCCGGTGCATGAAATTTGTGCACGGGGCCGGGGGTTGTCCCTCAGCCCAGCCTGCACCCTCTCCAATACTGGGATCCCTCTCACAATCCAGGACTGCTGGCTCCCAACCACTCGCCTGCCTGCCTGCCTGATTGCCTCTAACTGCTTCTGCTTGCCAGCCTGATCACCCCCTAACCACTCCCCTGCCAGCCTGATTGACACCTAACTGCTCCCCTGCTGGCCCTGATTCCCCCCAACTGCCCTCCCCTGCCGGCCTAGTCACCCCTAACTGCTCTCCCCTGCTGGCCTGATTGCCCCCAACTGCCCTCCCCTGATGGCCATCTTGTGTCCACATGGGGGCGGCCATGTTGTGTGTTGGAGGGATGGTCAATTTGCATATTACTCTTTTATTAGATAGAATTGTTATATTAGGGCTTACGTTTGCCATTTTATATTTGTTTTCTATTTATGTTGTTTTACATTTTTCTGTTTTCTTTTTTCCTGCCTTCCAGTGGGTGCCTTATCTGTAATGTTTTTGAGTATGGCTTTTTTAGTTATTGCTTTAGCTGTTACATTTGTATAACTTATCATAGGTTAATGGGGACTTCATTTTGTTACTTCCAATGAAATATAGAAATCTTACCTTACTTTCTTTTTACTCTCTGTTCAATATATAACTGTCTTAAATGTTTTCTTTACGTACTTTTATAACCACAATTTTTGCTTCAACCATTAAACATAATTTAGAAAACTCAAGAGAAGAAAAGCTTATTGTATTCTCCACATTTTGTTTGCTGTGTTCTTGCTTCCTTTTCCTGATGTTTTGAGATTCAGTCTTTTATTATTTCCTTTCTGCTTAAAGGATATCCTTTTACCATTCTTTTAGGGTAGGTCTGTTGGCAACATATATTTTTGTTTTCCTTTATCTGGGAATGTTTTGATTTTCTTTTCCTTCCTGAAGCATATTTTCCTTGGGTATACAATTCTGGGTTGATGTTTTGTTTTGTTTTAGTACTTGAAAAAGTGCCACTTATGGCCATTGTGGTTTCTGGTAAAAAGTTGGCTGTTATTCACATTGATTTTCCCCTATAAATAAGAGGTTATTTTTTTCTGGCTGCTTTCAAATTTTTTTCTTTAACTTTTAGTTTTCAGAAGTTAATGTGGTGTGGCATAGATAGCTTTGCTTTGATCCTGTTTGGGTTTCACTAAACTTCTTGAATCTGTAGGCTCTTGCTTCTTACCAAATTTGGGAAATTTTTAGCCATTATTTCTTATAGTATATATTTAGCTGCTCTCTTTTTCTCCTCCCCTTCCAGGTCTCAGAGGATCCCAATGTTAGACCTCATTTCATGGTCGCGTAGGTCCCTGATGGTTTGTTTATTGTTTTTTATTGTTTGTTTTTTGTTTTTCAGTTTGTCTTCTCTCTGTTGTTGAGACTAATTTCTAATGTTCTTTCATCAGTTTGTTGATTCTTTCATCTGTCCCATTTATTCTGCTGCTGAGCCCATCTCCTTTTTATGTGGTTTTGTGTTTTTCTGTTCTGAGATTTCCATTTGGTTCTTCTTTATGTCTTCTGGGATTTTTTGTTGTGAATTTCTTTTTTGTTGATGTTGATTTTGCTTTCTATTTTTTGTTTTGTTTTACTTTCAGGTGTTTTTGTGTTACTATTTTGAAGCATTTTTATGAGGGCTCTTTCAAAACCTTTGTTATAGAATACTAACATTTCTGCCATCTAAGAGCTGTCATCTGTTGGTTGTCTTTTTTCATTCAGCTTAAGATCTTTCCCTTTATTTGTATGGTGAGTAAGTTTCCATTGAAAACTGCACATTTTTACCCTAACCCTAACCTAACCCTGTTACTTAAACCTTCTCTGCCAGCTGGTTTTCTGTGGCGTTGCCCTGGCTGGGGAAGGGTGTGTTGCCCTTTACTGCCAGGTGGAGGTTTCCCACTTGGCCTCCATTGGCACCTGGGGACAGGCCCTCATTTCATTCCAGCGCCTGCTTGCTGTCCACCACCTCCATGGTGGGGTTGTCCTTGTTACTGCCAGTGATGGTGAAAGTCTTAACCCTCCACTAGGCTTCTTCTGAAACCATGCCTGCTGGGAGGTGAGAAGCCTGGTTCTGCTGGGCAGAGGTGGAATCCAGGCTGCCTGTGTGGGCTGCACTGCCTCAGCTGCAGGGGAAAAGGGTGGGTCGTTACTAGCTGGCGGGGATGAAGGCTGCTCCCTTCTTGGCCTTCTCCGAAGTCACCTTGGGAATGTTGGGCTCCTCTTTGCAGTCTCGAAAGGATGGACATCTTGATTTCCTCTTTGGCCTTTGATGATGTGAGTGAGGTTAAGGCCACAGTTTTCTTGTGGTATTTTGCTAGAGTAGAGCAGTTATTGTCTAAACATTTTCTGTCTTACTATGCTAGGCTGCCCCTTCCCTAGTTCTTTGGCTAGAGACAGCAAACTTTTGTCTAGTGTTTGTGTTTTTTTTTTTGTATCCAAAGACTTTTATGCCAGCGTTTTCTGTAAAAAGTCAGGAATATATGAAAGAAAAAGGAAACCCAGGGAATTCATTGTCATGTTTTCCATTGTGTCTCAAGGTCCTTATCAGTCTTCTGTTCTCTCTTCGCCTTTCAGTTTTACATTTGTTTCATATAAAATGACTGGGGCTTTTAGTCGTACTTAGGAGGAATAGAGGAAAGGATGTGTGTTCCATCTTTCTACAGGTGAAAGTCTTCTGAGTTCATTTTTAAGTGGTTAGCACTTTATGTGTCAAATATTTCTTCTAGTAAAATTTTCTAGTTATAATATTGGATTAAAAATGTATTTCATAGCTAAACTAACATAAGATACAGAATTATTTTCTAAAGGCAATAGATGATCATCAGTTTGCCTAATGTAAGAAGCCAAAACTTTAAAAAAAATAATATATTATGTATGACACAAAAACATGGACAACAATGTAGTGATAGCCAGATAGAAAGGGGGTTGTGGGGAGGAGAAAGTGGACAAAGAGGGATAAACGGGGCGGAAAGAGACTTGACTTTGGGTGGTGAGTGCATGATGTGCTATGCAGATGATGTCTTATTGAGTTGTACACTTGAAACCTGTATGGTTTTATTAACCAGTGTCACCCCAATAAATTCAATTTAAAAAAAAACACCACAAACCTTTTACATCTAACTCTGCTTTCTGTGCCTAGGTTGGGGCAAACACCATGGATAATCCTCTGTTGAAGTACAGTGCAAAGGATTACTTCTTTAAAGCTGCCCTCTGTCACTTCATAGTCGATGAGTTGAATGCCAAGGTATGATCAGTCCTTAGTACTAGTTTTCTGATGCACATTGCCCATGAGAGCAGGCCTCACTCAGGTACTCTGTTGTTCTTGGTATCACTTGGTTTGGGTGATATTCGTTAGTTGCAAGACTAAACTGGGTACCTTAAAAAAAAAAAATGACACCTGTTTATGAGTTTTAAGAATTAGATTTGGTTTACAACATCTTCTCTATAGCAACCTAATTCTGGAAAATTGTTTTAGAACTAGATTCTTAACTGAAATTGAAAATCAGAATAGATAGGAGTCCTGTGTTGATTTTGATGAATTTAACACATACTTATACAATTAAATAGGACGTAGATGAGTCTTACTAAAGCTAATAGAATGTTCAGCCCCAGCTGGTTTGGCTCGGTGGATAGAGCTTCGGCCTACGAACCAAAGGGTCCCAGGTTCGATTCCAGTCAAGGGCATCTGCTCGGGGTTGCAGGCTCTATCTCCAGTAGGGGGCATGCAAGAGGCAGCCAATCAATGATTCTCTCTCATTATTGATGTTTCTATCTCTCTCTCCCTCTCCCTTCCTCTCTGAAATCAATAAAAATATATTTAAAAAATAAGAATGTTCAAAGCTGTGTTTCCTGGTTTAGTGAGTCAGACATTAACAAGTGTTTTTTCTCTCTCAGCTGGCTCTTGAGAAATATGAGGAAATGTTTCCAGCATTTACTGATTCAAGAGAATGTAAATTATTGAAAGTAAGTAATATTAGGACTTTGAAGAAAAAGCCTTTGCTGTCAGGTGGAACTGGGTGTGAAGTGAAGGATAAATCTGTGGAGTCTGCGGAAGAGCCTTTCCTACTTTCGCATATTAGGTTTCAAATGCCACTGAGAGTCAGGGATAGAGTGTTGTGTTCCGAAGCAGGCAATTCAGAAATGTTAGCACAAATACTGGACCCAGGGCTTGGGGTAATTCTTTATTTGTACTTGAATATTTCTCCAATTTTATAAAGTATTTAGCAACATCAGTTAATGTGATACTAAGGCTACTTCTGTATTTAAAGTATCTCTAGTCACAGATGGAACTTTTTTAGCCTACCAAACTAATTTTTCCATATGTATGTTACTAGAAACTTCTAGAAGCTCATGAAGAACAGAACAGTGAAGCTTACACTGAAGCAGTAAGTTATGTCTTTGAAATATAATACATACTTCGAAGGTTTATTACAGGAACTCTTTCTTCTTTTCATTGTGTAAATGTGAACATTTATTTGAACATTATTCCAGTATACCTAATTGTATTTTCCAAAGGTCATGTTTTTAATATCCTGCAAACCTATACAATTGTATGGTTTCATTAGCTATGGTGAATTTAACTCTAAGGCAAATTCAAGAAAAAAAAATCATATACTGTTATAATTTGCTGTTTGAATGTTTTCTTTTGAAAATAATATGCTCTGTAAGTAAGTGTGAAGTAAAATCAGTTCAGTACAATTTAAAATATAAAAACAAAGCAGTAAGAGTTTGCTGTATTCCAGGCATAACATAAATGGAAGATTTTTTCTTTATATTCATCTATCTTCTGTTTTCCCATCTTTTGCCATCTTATGTTTAGAGTCAAACAAGTTTCTCAGTATCTGCCATTAATATATTTATCATGGCTTTGAAGCAGTGGTGGGAAGGAATGTTTTCCCATTTAACTTTTGCTGCAAAACCATTTACATCCTATTGAAGTCTTATTCTTTATTAATATGCTGCAGTGAGTTAAAGGAATCCTGCTTCCATACATCCTGTCTCTGCAAATACCTTTTTTCTTGTTCAGTGAATATTGGAACACTGTTAATTTTCCATGTTCCCTTCTAAGTCTTATATACGGTCTAATTTCCTTTGTAATATTAATTGTGATCTTCTTCCAATTATAAAGGCTGTTAGGGATTTTTGTCATCACATGTTATATACAGAGCAATATAAAAGGCACAGAAACTTAATAGCTCCATCAAAAAAGGCAGATAATAATGAAAAAATAAATAATTTTTAATGACTGTTATGAACTGGAATTAATAATTTTAAATGAAGAAAGTTGGTTGATTATCACTATTTAAATTTTAACAGCTGCTTTATTTCCATTGTATTTCCATAGACTAATTCCTGTTCCTCTAACCTTAAACTAGGTGAAGGAATTTGACTCAATATCTCGCTTGGATCAGTGGCTTACTACCATGTTGCTTCGTATCAAAAAGTCCATCCAAGGGGATGGAGAAGGAGACGGAGACCTAAAGTGAAACATTTATACGTCTTTGTGGCATGCAGCTAACTCCTTTTTAGTTCCTCTTAGGGCCAAGTGATCTTTATGGGATGCCCATCTAATGGCTTACTTTTGTTGCACATGAACCAAACGATGCGTGTGTGTTTGCCGTGTTTATATCACTGTTAAGCAAATGGATAAAAGAATCTCCTGTGCATATTGTGGGTGTAATGGGCTATTTCATGCTTGCCAGAGTCCCCAGCGTTTCCCGAGTCCTACTTCAGAATTTTATTGTTTGATATTTGCAGAGTCATGTTTAGTTTTGCCACATATTCTGTCCTTTTTCTTGGACTTGAGTATCTAACCCAATTTGCTCTAATCGCTGCTTTGCATACTCTCTGTAAATCTGCATCTGGATGTATTCTCTAAGTGTATGTATTTAGTTTAGGGTGGTTGTTAGGAATCAGTTGATGACTTTCTTTATTATAAATTTGTTGTTGTTACCTTGTGATTTTTTGATGATACTAATGACCAGTTTCTGCTTTTGATATTGTTCCCTATGCTAACATGCATGTGAAAATTCGGAACACAGGTCTGCCTGCATCACTTAAACTTGCTTATGTGTGTGGATGAATGTCAAGGTGGGTTTGACTGCTTTGTATTTACACACACACACAAATATATAAGATCTATGAGAAACGGAAATTTTCCTTTTCCTAGACCTGGTTTCACTTTTAGTTGGCGGGGAAATCCCTTTTTTTATATTCACATAAAGGTGGTGTAACTGGCATACCCCTTCTCTTTACTTTCATGGTCATACTCTTTCCCACATTGAGATGCCTTCCTTTATGCCACAGTCATGCACATCCTCACTAGGCCCAGAGATTATAAGTCAAAGCATGAGAAAGGGTTTCAGTAATTTTATCCACTTATCGACCATGATGGGTTAGGTAGGGTATATATGGTACAGAGGTTTACTATATGCCTCCAACTAGCTTCTCAGGAGACTGTATTTTCTTCTTAGCTGATGGGATTGTTTTAGCTTTTGTATTTGAACTTTGAATTCTATCCTTTTATTTTACATGATAAGTGCTCTATTAATTTACGAACTTGACCCCTACCCATTATGTTACATGCTGACATTGTACTGAGATGTGATCTTGTTTTTTGAATCTCCTTTGTACATATTTTTTTCTTGTTAATTCTCACCCAAGGATATTTTTTCCCATTGATTTTTTTAGAGAGAGTGAATGGGAGGGGTGGCGAGAGAGGCGGGGGAGAAACATTGATGTGAGAAAGACACATCAATTGGTTGCCTCCTACACGTGACCCAACCAGGGCCTGGGATCAAACCTGCTACCCAGGTATGTGCTCTATACCAGGAATCAAACCCATGACCCTTTGGTGCGCTCTAACCACTGAGGGAAACTGGCCAGAGCTCCTCTGTGCATATTCTTAGGCTTAAGTGATTTATGTTTGATGTGCATTTGTTGCCATATATAGCCTGTGTTTTTTTCTGACTTGTGCTGCTCTCATTAGTGACACGTAATGAAATTTCCCATGTTATGTTAGATAGTAACTAGTATTTAAATGATGTTTTCATTTTTGGGTGGCCCTCAACTGGAATGAATAGGTTTTGTTGGATAGAAGTAGAATGTGCCCAGACAAAGAGCTCAGTGAGGAAGAAGGTTTGGGGATGGTGAATAGGTTAACCTGGGCTGAAGGAGAAAGTAGCAGAAAAAGAAAAGGGCAGCTGAGGCCCAGCTGTGGAGGCTGTTTCTCAGGTGGCTGAGGATTCCCTGGCTGTACCTGCAGAGTGATGTGTGCAAGGTGGGCTGATGGAGAGGAAGGCGTTGTACTATCATCTGAAGGCAGAGGGAATGGACCAGAAGACACAGGCACTCTCGAGTTGGGTCCTGGAATCTGATAAGGATTTATTTTTTCCTTCAAAAGTCAGGGATTTTTAAAAGAAAGCTGGCTATTACAGTACAAATTTTAATGGAGCTTGTTTGGTACTTTACTTCCTGTTGGACTCTCTTATGAAAATATTTTAGAAAAGTGGGGTTTTGTTGCTTTATATTCCACAACCACCCAACTGTGCTTTTGTAACAAGCTTTTTTCCAAATGCACTTTTGCAGCCCGTGTCCTCTGGCCATAGGTCTGCCCATCTGAAGAGCATGTAAATCCCAGCCAGTCAACATGCTTCTTCCATCACTAGTTTAGAAAGTGTGTTTCCACTCTTTAAAAGAGCCTTCTGGTCTGACCACTTAAAAGTAAAAACTAAATGCTTTTGTTTTAAGGCAGTTCCATTTAGCTTTCTCGTGATTCCTTAACAAATGCACCTGAAAAAGAGGTATGGTTTTTAAAAAATAATATTGGTAACATTTTGTGATGTCAGTCAGGGACTTGCTGTTTTGAAATAAACAACGATATCAGTGCCTGAGTTAAGAATTTTCAAATATTTCACATGAAAGAGTAAAAATAACTGTGATGACTAGAACAGACTTGCTAGGTAAAAGGAAAAGGAGAGGGAGAAAATCCCATTAACAATATCCAAACTTCCTTCCTTGAAATGTTCCATTGTTGAATGTAGGGTAGTGCCGTGACACAGAGGCCCAAGGTATGTTCTCAGGATCTAGAGAATGTTATTTATGAACAAAATGTAAAGACTGTTATGTTATAGTTCTTGTATTTTAGCAAATCGAGGGTTAGTTCATAGTCAAAATCAGTGGTGGCAACATTTTTATAGCTTGTGCGAGTTCCTTTTTTATTTAATGACTTAAAAACAGTATTTTTGCAGTTGTGACTGTGTGTGATGATGTCACTATAATCAAAGTGTGTGCATTTATTGTTTCCTCTGATACTGTGCATTTAAAATATTCAAATGCAAACCTGTGGCTTCCTTGGAGGGTTTGGCAGCACCGCATGCTGCCTGTGACCCACCCAGGGGCGTGCGTGCAGGGTCCTGCCTGGGAAGTTGAGCCGGTCACTGGTGTTCTCTTTCCCATGCTCTCCGGTGGAGTATTGTATTATGGAAACTAACCATAGCAGAAAAGAGTGTGTATGTTTTGTGTGAACTTGTACAGTAAATAAAGTGGAAATTATGAGTAATATTTTTGACAGGTCTTTCCTACCTAAATCTACACAAGTCACAAGTAGCTTCCTTTTCTTGAAGTTGTTCCTATAAGTAGAAGACAGTGAGCATTATTCTCTAGGTTCTTTGTATATGCATTGAAATATAAGTTTGACTATGTTAAAATCTCTATTACTTGGTGGGAATTCAGGGCACTGTAATGGTTTTAGAAGCTGAGGATTTACAAAAAAAGCCCTGGCTTTAGTGTGTTGATACAATCCACAAAGTTTGCACTGACTGTACGCCTCCCATTCTCATCCCTTTCAGCTGCCCTATTAAGGAGTGTTGGGCTACAGTCACTTGCAAAGGTGAGGATTGGTTCACAGAAAACTGCTAGGTGGGGGTGGGGATGAAGGAACCATGAAGCCACTCAACTCTGTTGGCAGTGTGGGCATTTATTTACCTTTGCAGATATCTGTACAGGGTCAACACATGCCCCTGGGGAAGGTTGAACCCCTTTGGCCACTCAGGCCACAAGTTCTATGGAGGAAGAGGGTGCCATGAGGGGTACTGTGGGTCAGCTCATCCCATCAAAGAGCAGTGTTACAGTCTGAGTATATTTACAACTTAAAGATAATTCAAACTAAATTTTGAAAAAAAAATGGTATAACAGGCCATCTTAGGAATCCTGAGAAGCTGTTGATCATTCAAGGTTAGTTTATCTCATAGTCATTATTTCCTAACAGAAAGAAGCCACAATGATGGTTTAAAAACCTGGTTTTGCCAGCCTTGGTAAGAGTCCCTGGAAAATTGGCAAAGGTAAGTGGGTGGTTTCTGGGGCTTGGCTAGGTGACATGCTGTTTGGTCCTCTGACCTGTCTTTGAAGCTTGCTCAGTCATACTGCCCCCATCTAGATACTAGTACATGTGAACAAATGGTCCTTCGCACAAGTGTCCTCCTGCCACTGAAGTAATATGGTTACTTCAAGTTTCACACTGTCAAGTTAAATTAAAGGGACATTCACTCATTTTATCTCAAAAAATGTCTCTGGGTGGCAAGGTATAAAATTTAACAGGTTTGGATTAAATTATAATTCATACTCAAATTTGTTGGTTTGGATTATCGATAGCAAAACCACATTTCTCTTAAAGTTACCTTTAACAAAGGTCTTCTCCCACCACATGACCTATTTTTTCCCAAATTGTAACACAAAAGTTTTGGTAAAACCAAAGGCAGTATAGGTCTTTGGAGTTTGGGCAGAGACTATTTCCCATCCATGGTTGGAAGGCACTAAATCACCTCGCAATTGCCTGCTTGATGCTCGGACAGTGGTCGGCAAACTGCGGCTCGGCAAACCACGGCTCGCGAGCCACATGCGGCTCATTGGCCCCTTGAGTGTGGCTCTTCCACAAAATGCCAGCTCTTCTACAAAATACCGACTTCTGTGCATGGGCCACGAAGTTTCAATCGCACTGTACATGCGCGCCCGCACATGGTATTTTGTGGAAGAGCCACACTCAAGGGGCCAAAGAGCCGCATGTGGCTCTCGAGCCGCGGTTTGCTGACCATGGCTCTAGGAGAAGCAGTGCTAACACCAAGGGCACTTCCTAACCGTGGCGTTAGGACTGACATGGTGAGGCAGTAACTTGCTTCACTCTGGGAGGCTGTACTTGGATGAAGAGAAATAGGGGTAGATTCCCACAAACCCTCAATGATGAGTCTTCCAGTTTTCAGAGTTCTGTTCCCAGACGCAGCTTTACCCTCCTGGGAAGCAGACAAAGAAGTAGATATACTGAAGTCTCTATGATGCAACTTAAACATGACATTGAAGAAACCAGTCCATTTACACACTCCACAGTGCCAGCTGCACAGGTTACTTCTACATAAGCAGAGGGTAGTGTTATTTACCACCAGGCCTTTTATTCCTAGAGAATTAATGTGCAGTCCACATGGTTATAACTAAAGAGATTACTCCTAAGACTATAACCTTGATTTTAAACTTCATTATCCATGACATTAAGGAAATTATACTTGTTTCTATTTACAGAGCCTACATTTTAATAATGGGGGAAAAACTTCAGACTTGGAAAACTATTTTACAAAGCAAACGTTTATTAACACAATAAACGATTTTTTTGTAGAATTTCTAAAGAAACGAATTCAAGACAAAAATTATTCTAGTAGGTAGCAAAATAATCTATTTTTTAAATTCCTTCTCATTAAAATGACTTTACTCCATGAAACAATATATCAGTTGGCCAATTCATTCTCTTACCAAGAATAAAATGGTTGTATGACAGTCAGTTTTTTGTTACTGTTGTTCTGTAAACACATCATTCTCTTACCAAGAATAAAATGGTTGTATGACAGTTTTTTGTTACTGTTGTTCTGTAAACACCACTAGGATATGTTGTCATAACTGTATTTGAAGTAGTTAAGTACTGCTGTCTTTAAGAGCAGGTGTGAAACATGTTATCAGCACCTAAAACACCTTATAGTGGCTTTAGTATGTAACATGTCACAAACTAGAAAATAAGCACATAGGAAGAAAGTCTCTCATTAGTTCCTGGCATAGTATAGCTGTGTTCATCCTGGAACTTATGGATAAGTTCTTTCTCTTAGAACTTTTCTCAAAAATTAAAGTGTTTCACAGCAAGTCAATAAATTAAAATGTAGAAAAACTGGTAAACAAAAGACTTTAAGGTTGTTTAAATTAATATGTTTAGGGTTACATATGAGTCACGGCTACATACAAAAGCCACTGGAACCAAGAATCAAGCTTAGCAAATACAGCAGAATTATCTTTTCATTGTAAAGTCCAGCATGAGACAGCCGAAGGAGCATTTAAGACAAGTATTGGTTCTTCACAATCTACTCTTAAGGCATAATCAATGATGTGTGCCAAGGCTTTTGGTCCCTTCTGCTATATTCTCGCATACTCCCGAGGAAACAAATGTGTGACATTTACCTGCCTGTTTCTAGCTCTTGATTTGGCAATGAGAAAGTTCTGATTTTCTGAAAATCATGAAAATTAAATCAGAAAAACCAGGCAGAAATACTAATACTCTGTGCTCTAAGATTAGCCACAATCACCTCATTGCTACTCATCAGTAAAATGACTACATAAGTTTCAAGTGTTCTAAAGCCTCTTGCTTAATTTTTCGTACCTCTGCAAAAATAAAAAGAAAATACTAGTTTGCTACTAAAATCTTTGGTAGGACAGCTTTTACCTTATCAGATTTTTAGGAATGAAAATGAACAGCCACATTTCATTTCAAAAGCTACTTTATGACAAATTTCCTAGCTGCACATATGCTGTGAATAGAGGCTATTCTAAACTATTTTGTAGGTGTTCAATTTGTCATTCCTTTATTTAGTGCGGGGTTGGGGGAGTAGAAAGGGGTGAATGCAGTAATTCATCTCTTCAGTTCAAGGGTGCTTAGAGCAAATCTGATTTGCTTCAATTCGGCAGGAAAGAAACAATTAAAAATACATGGCCCCAGTTTTATTTCAGCTTGATAGAAAACTATCTTTAAAGTATCAGAGAAATACACCCACATGGAAGTATAAGGCAGGCTGAGAGACTAGGGAGACCATTAAAAGCAATTTCATGAGCTGGATCAATGCTGTGTACTCTATTAAGGTAAATAGTTAAGCTTCATAAACATCAAGACAATCAAGCATTAGAATGATGAATGCATATAGCAGCCTACACCAGAATTAAGTGAGGTTATGTTAATTGCCTTATGTGTTGATAAAGTGTAGCTGAGGTCGTGCAGATCAGGATTTTTAAGGGAAAGCTTCAAAAATGCTTTGATAAAAGCGTGCAAGTTATCAGAAATTGTGGAAAATCAGAAGCCATTCTTGAATGCCCACTTCTTTGCCTACAGACGGTTCTTTATCTTGGCTCCTGATACATCACCTTGCACACACTATCACACGAGATGCAGGATGGGGCCTGCTTGGCAGGTCACTTCAAGCTTACTCCATGCTGGTCAATGAGTGAAGCTGTGTGGGCATCAAGTCTGTCTGTGGTGTCAGCTCACTAAGCTCACTGATGGTGGTGGCCAGCAGAGCATCCTGGGACACCACAGAATTGTCCGACTTGCAGGCTGTGTTGGCCGAATTATTCTCATGCACAGTAGATACGCTGCCTGGGACTGTGGCCAGGTTGTGAAAATGGTTATTTTCAGCAAAAGACAGCAATTTATCTGAAAGTTTGGATGATGCATATTCTTCATCAGGCTGTTCAGTCTTATGCCCTTCATCATTCTTGGGTGAGCCATCCACAATAACAAGGAAGGACTTCCATGGCGTATTCTTGTCATGAACCTACAAATCAAACACAAAAGTCACCAACTGTGTCTGAACAAATATCTGTAAATCATCCAATTCTACTTACTTATTAAATACATCTTTTAAAACAATAGTCTCTCTTCAATTTAAGTTTCTACGGCAGCAATGTCTTTACTAATTGCCAAGTACCTTTCTGCCACTGCTGTCACTGTTAGAACGTGTTTACCATGGACTGTGCCTTCCTGGACCTCAAGATTTAGTTCTTTACTTCATTCACACAATGAAGACAAAACTTCAGGAAGAAAATACCTGTTGTTTGTCTTCTGTAACCAGCTTATGGGACACCAGGCATTTCTTACTGTCTAGGGTTTTGCATACCTAGGGACCAGCAATTTGTCATTCTTAAGCCACACTGTTGCTTACTGAGGTGTGCCTCCGGAGAGTGGACTTGTCAGTAAATGTCCTTCCACATGCGTTACACATGAACGGCTTCTCTCCCGTGTGGATCCGATGGTGACGCTGGAGAGCGTTGAGCTGGGTGAACTGCTTACCACACTGGTCACAACAATAGGGACGTTCGCCTGAGACGGAAGAGAGGAAAACTGGTTGATCTCTTTAGCCTGGTGTATATAATTTTGAATAAAATGTGGAATAATGCTGTTTGTATACCACTAGGAAGTGTCAGCATTCCACCATAAGGATGATCAGTGGAGGGTCAACTGACAGGTACAAACCACCTCTACACAGGTTTCCATGATCCAAAGTAGTGTTCCCATGAAACCTTTTGTAAGCCAAAATGGCATAAAATGAAGAGTATCCCTCACATTCTGAAAGTTCATGTCACACTTTTTCCAATTAGTGAAAACAGGAATGAATATAGGTCTCTTGTGAAAACAAAGTGGCCTAATGTGAACTTTTGGAAGGGAGGAATACCTGTAATACCAAGAGTTTATGGCCTATACTAAAACAGAGCCAAAATCCATATTTGTAGCTCATATTATATCTATAGAAATTTTACCTATTTCCATAGTAATCTATAATAATAAAAGCATAATATGCTAAATTAGACCGGACGACCTTCCGGACGAAAGCCGGAGCTGCGAGAGAAGCCTGGGTCCTGAGTGCCTACCGGGTGGCCAGCCAGAGGGAAGCCCAGGTCCCAGGTGCCAGAGGGAAGCCGGTGCTGGCAGCTGGGGGAAGGAAGGCCTACTCTTGCATGGATTTCATGCATCGGGCCTCTAGTAGAATATAAAATTCCCAAGTCCCACAACTGAATTTGTATGCATGTATATATACACTGATATGTATAGATTATCCCTGATTTTAATCTGAAAGTGGCAAAATGTTCACATATCCATACCTTTTCAGTTTCTCAGAGCCAGAAACTAAAAATTCAAAAATTTAAAAATACTATTATGACACACAGTCTATCCTAAAGCTAAATTCCAAGTTCTCCAGTAAGTCAAAAACCTTTGGGATATTTTTTCTTGGCACACTGAACTAACTCCCTTCTCTGGTGACGTTCCAGCCATACCTGTGTGGACTTTAATATGCTGGTAAAGCGAATTCCGCTGGGCAAAAGTCCTGAAACAAACTTCACATTTAAAGGGTTTGGATCCAGTATGGATTCTATTGTGATGTTTTAAATATTCCTTAGAAGCAAAACTCTTGCCACATGTTTCACACATAAAAGGTCTTTCACCTACATGAAAAGATGAAACAAAAAGTTAGAAATAACAGACACAGAAACATACAGGAAGAATGGGTCCAATCTCTAAAATCCATATGAATTCCAAAAGCGCAGGCAGCCTGCTGTCATAAAATGTCTAACCATGTAAGATGCTTACTACCTGGTGTAAAATCCCAAAGAAGAAATAAGAGATAGGCCAGCCAGCTCACATTTTGGAAATTTATACAGCTTGTTTGGAGAAATTAAGATTTTTTTCTCAAAGAAGCACTGCTATTGATCTGTTACAGAATAAAAGTCCCTCTTTTATTGTGCAGTTTGAATCCTTTGATTCTACAAATCAGATTCATCTGATTAGGTGTACCCCTGATTTCACAAACATCAAAATAAAAATACTGGGTTTAATAAAATCTGAATATATTAATATTTTCATCAAATGATTGATTCTAAATCCTTCAATGTAACCTGACTTCATCTCTACTCCTAACCATCCATTCAACACCAATTCTGCTGCTTACATTTTACAATCTAGTGATTCATATCATTAAATGACTCATGTCTGTCTCACTTGCATTTGAACTTAAGGATCATATGACAGAGTTTAGAAGTAAAAATTTAGAAATACAAATAAGGAACTGAGCATGACAACTACAGTGTAGAGCAGGTTCTGTATACTTTTGTGTCATAAACAGTAGAGTTTTCTGAATCTCAGGGTTACTATGCTGAATCAGAATAAAGCCAATTTAAATTTTGTCCCTCACATAATAAAATCCTATCAAAAAATTTTTAGGAACTGGAAATAAGATCATTCCACCACCTTAATACATCATATAGCTATTTTCTAGTCTTCTGTACAGGAGTTCAATATAGTTGGGATTCACTGTGTACTTTTCAAGTCATTATCCAAGTACGTACAGGTGTTTTTCATAATGTTCAGAGCCCTTAGCCCAAATGGCCAGTGGGTGAGCTTAGATTTTTTAATTTACTAAACTACTGTGATTGGACAATCAGGTTGTTCCTAATGCTTTTTTAATTAGAAATAGCAAGAAGGAAAATAGAGTTTTCCCATATTCTGAACAATCTCTTTAGGACAGACTCCTGAAAATGGAATTTGGAGCTAAGGCCGTAGGAACTATTTCATACCCTTTTGATACCTAAGTCTCACATGCCAGTTCCTACTGCGAAGTACCAGTATGCAAAAGGCCATCACCAAAGCATATTTTATTTATTCGTTTTTGCTCACTTTTTAAATGGGAAAGCTAGATCCTGGCTTTAACCTGTACTAGTTTGGTAGATGCCAACTTCTAAATTAATAAACTGCAGTTTCCTTCTACAGCTAGGCAAGACATTCAATCACAACAGCAGGAGTATTTACCTGTGTGACACCTTTTATGATAAATCAGCATGTGGTTCTGAGTGAATCTTGCACCACATTCATCACAGACAAAAGGTTTTTCCCCTGTATGAATTCTGAAAGTACAACATTCAGATGATAACTTAGGATGTATCTCAAACCTCACTTTGCAATACAATTTCCACTCTAACCTGAAAGATAGTTTGTTCAAGGAGACCTGATGAGAATGACTGGAGTGAAAGGTGAAGAGACCCATAATCTTCTTCCTCAAATCTGCGTCCACACAAGGCCAGCTAACTGCAATGCGCTGCCCAATAAGACACCGAATGTCCACCCACACCTGTCTTAGGGTTTATGTTGTACAGCCCATTCAGAGACCGTGCCCTTACATATTTTTAAAGACACTAAAGAGCATTGTGTAATATCTCTAAAGTTTCCTTATTCAGAATAATCAACCACAAACACCCTAGGAACTATTGCTATGAAGAACCACATAGCCAAAAAATTAACTATCATTTCCTAGTATGTGTAACATAACCAGTCTAGAAGAACTGTTCTCAAAATGCTGAAGAAACCTGGTTCCAAAAATGCATATTCATTTTAATTTCACAAATGGTATGAAGTAGCTATCAACCACAATTTACTGAGCACTTCCTAATAAGCCAGGTTTTTAAACTTGTTATATACAGGAAAAAGATGAACACCAAGCTACTGCCCCACAGACTAGCCCAAGTTGGAGGGCAGATCTAGAATAGGGTAGAAAACTGCTTATCTGGATTGGAAGCATACTGAGCACCATAAGGAAATTTATTTAAAAATAGTATCACCTACAGTACAAAAGTTAAGCAGAACACACTGTCCATCCTAATTCTGGAGTTTTAGACTAAACAATGGCACAGTTTCCAAGCCCAGAGATCAAACATGATCAGAGAAGTGTCCTAAAGCCCTAAAAATGTCATCTCCCCAAGGTCATTACTGAGACTGTGGGACCAGGATGGTCACGAGCCAAAATTCTAAATAAGAAAAGAAAAATACAGGTTATTAGCATCAGGTGTGGTGGGAAGTGTGCACACCAGCAGCTCCTCTGGGAGTGGGAGAGCCCTGGCCTCCAGTACATGCCAACCAAGATCTGCAGGACCTGGCATGTTCAGCAGCTGTCGGCCACCCTGGTTCTGTGTCCTCTTCTGCACTGTGACCCCGACAGGAGGAGCTGGGAGGTCCTCATCAGCCCAAGGCCTATAGGAACACTAGGGGATTTCTGTTTGTAGAACTAGACCACCCCCTAACATCTCAACCCAGAAAGAATTCAATGATATCTCAAAACAGCCCCCAAACCTTTAGAGTGAACAAGTTATGAAATGAAACGTAGCCACACTGGTCCAAACTACTTCAATTTCTGACACGCATTTTAAGAAAATTAAGCCACATTCTGGAAAAAACATTTTGAGAGGGTTTCTGCTCTTTCCCACACCAGGCAGCTGGAGCCAGGTCCACGTACCTCATGTGCGTCTTCAGTGCCGAGGGCTGTGAGAACTTGGCCTCACACTCGGTGCAGCCGTAGGGCTTGTGGCCGGTGTGTGTCCGCTCGTGGAGCCGCAGGGCCGTCTTGGAGCTTAGGCCCTTGCCGCACTGCTGGCACTGGTGCCGCTCGCCACCCCCCTCGTGAACCTGCACCACGTGCCGCTTGACGTCCTTCTTCCTCTTGAATTTCTTCCCGCAGAGCTCACATGGGAAGTGGCGCTCACTGCTGTGCACGTGGCGCTGGTGGCTCTTCAGGTTGCAGCGATTGGCGAAGGTCTGGCCACAGGTGTCACAGCGGTGAATCACCTCCGTGGCCACACCGTGATGGTGCCTGATATGCTTCAGGAAGCTCTTCTCATACAGAAAGGACTTTTCGCAGATGGTACACTTAAAGTTGCTCTTCCTCTTCTCCTCCTCCTCCCCCTCTTCCCCTTCCTCCTCCTCCTCCTCCCCCACCTGCCCTGCCTTCTGCAGCACCTCCCCGACCTCCACTCCAGCACTGAAATCCTCACTTTTTGTTACTGGCTCATCCTCGGTCCCCACAGTGTCTGGGCTGGTGTCTTGGATACACCCGTAGTCCCCCACATCATCCTCAGCACTTTTCTGCTGCTCTCGGAGTCTTCTTGTGTATTTCTTTTTAGGAATTTCCACAAATACCTTTCTGCCAGCCAGCCTTCCACTAGCTCTTCTGACTTTGGGGTAGGAAGGCTTAACTCCATCTTTCTTCTTGTCTGGTTTTTCTTTGGACTTCCTTGGGGACAGATCTGGCAACGTACCGTTGCTGATTCTCTGCACTGGAGGAGCTAAGGAGGCCACAAGGCCATTGGTGAATGGACTGTCCACAGCCACACTTGCCCCAGTGTCACAAGGAACACTGCCTTGGGAGCCACTGCTCCCTTCCACCTCCTGAGACTCGGAGAAATTCTGCAACTCCAAAAGTACCGACTCTAACATCTGTTTCTTTAATTGAAAACAAGTTTCTGATAAGTCCAAACATTTTAGCTTTTCAGCCATTTCCAGCATTCGCTGCACCCGATCTTCTTCCACCTGTACCTTTGCGGTGTAGACAAACTCAAGAAATGAAGCAAAGTCAACTACTTGCACTTCATGTAAGTAGACAGTCCTAGTACCATCCATAGTCTTCTCATTAAGGAACATTTCCTTAAAAAATTTGCTGGTGGCTGCCAGCACCGCCTTATGGGCCATGAATTCTTCTCGGACACCCTGGTACTCGACGCTCACAGTCACGTCACACAGGTGACCCAGAAGGCGTAGTTGATGCATTTCATGCAGAAGGTTCACTGGTGAGGATTTGGATTCCAGCAGAACTGCACCACTTTCCATGTTTCTTCTTTCCAAAAACAGCCTTGAAAACAAAAACAAGAATTATTTCATGCATAAGCAATTACTGAGGTAAAAGATTTAAAAATTAATGAAGATTATTTCCATTCTTTAGATCAGGGGTCCTCAAACTTTTTAAACAGGGGGCCAGTTCACTGTCCCTCAGACCGTTGGAGGGCCGGACTATAGTTTAAACAAAAACTATGAACAAATTCCTATGCACACTGCACATATCTTATTTTGAAGTAAAAAAACAAAACGGGAACAAATACAATATTTGTATTTGCATGTGGCCCGCAGGCCGTAGTTTGAGGACCCCTGCTTTCGATGATATAAACTTATTCACAACCTAAACCTAACTTTTCTCATGTAAAGTTTGAAATCACACTTCACTTTGGCAGTTTTCCGAAGTCCTGGAGTACCTTCAT
The DNA here is from genome assembly GCF_000412655.1 of Myotis brandtii. Lineage (NCBI taxonomy): Eukaryota > Metazoa > Chordata > Mammalia > Chiroptera > Vespertilionidae > Myotis > Myotis brandtii. The sequence continues at coordinate 471,204 of NW_005353597.1, read as the reverse complement.
AAGATAATATTTGCATGAATAAAACAGCATATTGCTAAGGCTTCCCCAAGGATAAACATGAATGGTTAAAACTATAATTAATGAAATGCAGTAAATTTTCTAGTTCATTTTCTAATTTGCGTATAGACACAGACCCGAAACTGTAACAATTTATGGCAACAATTTATGTCCAGTTCTTTGATCAGGAAACCAAACCAAACAAAACACATGCCCTCACTGTCTGGGAACAAACCTGAGAAGAGAATCATGTCTGCCTTTGAAAACAACCAAATAGTAATAATAAAAAAAAACTACTTGCATGGGAACACTTCATGGAAATGCAGTCCACAATCCATGACCATTTCCAACACCCCTAAAATCCAGACAATTTGAATTACCATTATTCTACTGAAGTAATGCTAGTGCCACAGCTTTCACCTTGAGCCGGTAACTTCTCTGAACCTTAGTTCTGTCCTCTGTAGCGGCTGGCAGGCTGTTGCGAGGCTTCGGTGAGTACAAACATGTCAAATGCTTACACCAGAGACTCGTTAGCTAGTTACCTGCTTCCCATGCAGCAGGCCTAGGTGCCATCATCCCTATTTCACAGATGAGGAAGGAACTAACAAGGTACCGGGAAGTGGTGGGACTCTGGACACTGAACCTGCTCAGCACACCCCTCACCTCAGCCTTGCCAAATGCAAAGAGCTGCTCTCACTCCCTGCATCTGTCCACCGCCTGGGCACACCCCATCCCCAGGGCTCCTCTCCTTGCTCTCCTTGGTACCCCACACCACCTTGGGTCCTCCTCTCACCTAAGACTCCCTGAATATGTGTTTTCTCCTTCGGGTTCGCCCCCAACCTTCTACTCTTGAATCTCCCTCCTCTTCCAAGTTCACTTTGGTTCCTACATCTCCACCCACCCATCCCAAGTGCCCGCCTTCCTTCTAACCTTCTTCAGCCAGGTCTGAGGTGTCCCCTCAGACTCCATGTGTCTGCAGCAGAACTTTCCTCATCTCCCCTGAAAACCAGTCTCGCCTCTCCCACTTGCCCAGTCCCATCAATGATACCTGCCCCCACCACCAACACGAAAAACGGCTGTGTCTGAGGTTTAGCTGTAAAAAGGACATGTACGGGACCTGAGCAGTCACCTGAGGGAGACTCCACAGTAAGCTGAGAAAACTGATCAAACCTAATCAAGGCTGTAGGAGGCGTACGTGGGGGGGACACCAACACATGGACTGGACTGTCAGCCCCAACGCCGGGAGAAACGCCGGGAGAAACGGCAGAGGACGGCTCTCGTAGCCTCCTGCCCAGACTCACCAGCAGCCCCCCCTTTCCCCAAACTTGTGTGGACCCGACCCCTGAGCAGATGTGCGAACTCACAGGGCGGCCTGATGCTGACTTCCAAGTCAAAGTGGTTTCTGAGCACCATTTCCCATTTTGCCCGAGCAGGGAATGGGAAGCAGTGATCACGCAACAAAGATGTTTCGGCTCGGGGGACAGCAGCATCTCCCAGTGTAAGTGGCCGGCACCCTGGCGGCACCTCCGTCCCCGGGCATCGCCTACCTCGGCCGCTCTCTGAGGTCCGCGGCTTTCCAGCCTGGCCGAGCCCA
>NW_005353597.1:453548-469136 GCF_000412655.1 Myotis brandtii | reverse complement strand
TTCCCCTCCCTGGCCCGCCCCCTCGCGGGGCTGCGGCGGGACCTACGCACGCACGTCCTCCTGCGAAGGCCGACCGGACAGAGTTACGTAGCCCGACGTATATTGGGGTTCGGCATCCTGCGAGCGGAGCACGATTGCGTCACTGGCTGGAGGCCAAGGTCTGCGCCTGCGCAGAAGGCAGCAACGGCGGCAATGCGGCTGTGATTCGAAGGGCGGTGCTGGCAGCCCCGGAAGGTCACGTGAGTAGCGGGGGCGCGTTGTTCTATTTGGGTCCGTCCCACCTGCTCGCCCACTGTGCCCGCAGCCTGCGTGCTGCGCGTGGCCCAGGCCTGGCTTCGTCTCTCCGAGGGGGATCAGCGATGAGGGCCACGGTCCTCCCACCAGGTACTGGGAAGGGGCAGGCGCCCTGCGGGAGTCCTCGGGCTGGCGGACAGCGGACAAAGCGCCCCCTCGCTTGGGCGGGCGCCTGCTTGGTTGCTGACATCCTTTCACTCGGATTGCGTGATTGTTCCGGGAGCCCCCAGCCAAGCACATGGCTTGATTGGTCATTATGGAACTTACCCCAAAGACCATCAGCTTCGCAGTGGAAAACAATCTATGTCCTGGCAATCTTTGAATCCTTCAGCTCCAAACCTTGTTGCTTCCACCCATTTGTTTGCAATTATAATAAAAACCCCGTTTTGCAAAACTCGGCTGGACTCAAGCTTCGAGTTAATTCTGACCTTAGGTCCTGCTCCTAGCCACTGCTAAATAAAGCTTTGCTCTCATGTCCTCCTGTACTATGGGAACAACCTATTCACCCACAAGGAAACCACTGAATAATTTATGATAAATCAGCCATGCACTGATTTATTATGTAGTCATTAAAATAACGTTTTAAAACGTTCAGTGGAACTTGTAATTATTTCACAATGTATATGCATACCAAAGTATCATGTTGTACATTTTTAAAAATACTATTTTGTCAATTATACTTCAATAAAGCTGGAAAAATGTTTAATGACTTGGGGAAATGCTTACCATATAATGAGTAAAGAAGGCTACATTATTTTACTTGGATCTCATCTGAGGATATGTTTATTGATTGGGGGGGAGGAGGGGGAGAAAAACACTGATGTGAGAGAAACATCCAGCAGCTGCCTCCCATCCTCGCCCTGACCAGGGATCGAACCCACAACTTTTCCGTGTTTTGAACGAGGCTCCAACCAACGGACCCTCCCGACCAGGTCAAGGAGACTCTAACTTTTACATAGGGAATCATCTAAGTTAAAAACATATCAATGAACTAGACTGGAAATAACTGTAACAAATTCTGAACTGCCCTGAGAGTGAGCGCGCAAGAAACTTGCGCAGCTCCAAGGCCCAGCCTACCTGCGCCAGCCCCGCCCCGCACGACCCGCCCCACCACCCCTCCTGAGCTGCCGGGGTTAGAGGGCTGGAGGGGCAGGTCGGGCCACGCCCTTCAAGGGCTGGCCCAGCGCTGCGGCGGGGCAGGGGCTAGATGGGCAGCTCAAGCCCCAGGGAAGAGGGTGGGTCGCGGGGTTGATGAAACAAGCCGTCATCCCGGATATTGATGTACAGCTAAGCCAGCGTGCGTGGGCCGAAGCTTCGGCCTCCCAGGGGTCTGGTCTGGTCCACCCCTCTCCCCTGCACTCAGTCCCGCAGAGGCGCTGGGAGCAATCAGCAGGGCGCTGTGAGTCCAGAAGGCCATTGCTGCGGGCTGGGTGTCCGGGTGGGTAACCTCCGAGCCCCCGCGAGGGGAGAGCAGCCGCCGGGGACCAAGGCCAGGCTACCTGCAGCCCTGGCACAGAGTGGGCTCTAGGAGAGGAATGATGTCTCCCCCTGGTGGGCGATTTTCTTAATATGTGGATTCCAAGGCTCTGTAGTGCTACAAATTAGGTTATATTGCCGTGGGTCAAATTAAGCATATTTAGGGAAGTTTGGGGTTAATCAAGACCTTATTTGAGTTTTTGCACGTGCGTTTAATTTGGGAAAATTAGTAGAACTAAGTTATTTCACACAAAGTTACTTGTCATTTTTAAATATTTAGAATGTGCCCTGACTGGTTTGGCTCAGTGGATAGTGTCGGCCTGCGGACTGAAGGGTCCCAGGTTCTATTCCGGTCGGGGGCATGTACCTTGGTTGCAGGCGCGTCCCCAGTGGGGGGTGTGCAGGAGGCAGCTGATCGATGTTTCTCTCTCATGATGTTTCTAATTCTCTGTCCCTCTCCCTTCCTCTGTGCAAAAAATCAATAAAATATATTTTAAAAACATATATATTTAGAATGTATATACAGTAAAACCTCTATATAACTGACTAATTGGGGCAAGGAGGTATCCGTTAAAGCCAAAGTCCATTATATAATAAAGTAAATTTTTCGAATGCATATGTTTAAAAAATGACAAATTAGTTTACCTGTTTTTACTTATGTAGACATGTTTGTGCAATTAAATTAAGTATATATGAAAAGTTTAATTTCACAGAAAAGTGTTCTATATGTGTTAGTGCTTATGTACTCACCATAATTTTGAGACTGTAATAAACAAGCGATCTAAATAGAACTAAACATTTTTCCAAAAATACATTTTAATTACAGATTATTATGACCACCCCATCAGTACTTCGTTGGGCCACCTTTTGCCTTCAGTACTGCAGCGATTCTTCTTGGCATTGACTCCACGAGATGTTGAAAGGTGATGCGAGGAATCTGACACCATGCCTGATGAATAGCACTGTCTAGTTCTGTGAGATTTGATGGTTGTGGAACCAGCTGCTTGATGGCTCTTTTAACTTCGTCCCACAAATGCTCAATTGGATTGAGATCTGATGATTGTGGGGGCCACCTAAGCAAGGTAAAGTCTCCCTCATGTTCTTGAAACCACTCCTGCACAATACAAGCACCGTGTCATGGCGCATTGTCTTGTTGGAAGAAGCCATCTCCATTGGGATACGCCATCAACATGATAGGGTGAACCTGATCAGCAACGATACTTAGGTATGTTGTGCTATTCAGACGTTGTTCCACAGGAATTAAAGGGCCCAAATTATGCCAGGAAAACATGCCCCAAACCATAACACTGCCCCCACCAGCCTGAAGGGTTGTACTCATGCATGTGGGGTGCATGCTTTCATGCTGTTTCTGCCAAATTCTCACTCTGCCATCTGCATGATGCAACTGGAAACGTGATTCATCGGACCGCATGACTTTTTTCCAATGCTCAACTGTCCAATCCTTGTGTTCCTGTGCAAATTGGAGATGTTTTATCTTGGTAATTGCAGACAGCAAAGGTGTTCGAACAGGCCTTCAGCTTCCATATCCCATACGTTGCAGTGTATGGCTAATTTGCCTACAAACGTCAGGTCATAATAATCTGGCCACTCAATATATATGCCTAAGCAACTGTCCGACCATTCGACTGTCCAACTGGTAGCTATGACGTGCACTGACCACCCGGGGACAGACGCTCAACACAGGAGCTGCCAAGTGACAGCAACTTTGCAGAGTGCCCTCTTGCACTCTGGGACCCCTCAGGGGATGGCGGACTGCCGGTTTCGGCCTGATCCCTGCAGGCCAGGCTGAGGGACACCACCTCACTCTGCAGGTGCCCTTGGAGCCCTGGCGCCGCCCCAGGTGCAGCCAGCCAGGGAGGGACTGGGGAAGGTTGGCTCCAGGGCATGTCCGGCCCATCTCGCCCAGTCCCGCCCCGCTGGCCACCTTCTAATTAATTGCCTTTCAATGTGCAGGAATCCATGCACCGGGCCTCTAGTATTTAACTAAACAAATAAAATTTTATAAAAACAAAAAAATGTTCTATTAATTGTCTCCAGATGATGATATATCCAGACACTCCCACTGTGGCATGAAATGTTCAATATTGAGGCACTTGCTTTAGGCAATCCTGCTTTGAAAAAACTAGCAAGTTTTATTTGAACTTTTGAAGTCTGGTGTTTTTTTATCATTAACTCCCCAAAATTATGAAAATGAGTATAATAAAGCTGAATTTTGTTATCTGAAGAATTGTTAATAAATGTTATTAGAGCCCTAACCGGTTTGGCTCAGTGGATAGAGCATCGGCCTGCGGACTCAAGGGTCCCAGGTTCGATTCCGGTCAAGGACATGTACCTTGGTTGCAGGCACATCCCCAGTGGGGAGTGTGCAAGAGGCAGCTGATCGATGTTTCTCTCTCATCGATGTTTCTAACTCTCTATCCCTCTCCCTTCCTCTCTGTAAAAAATCAATAAAATATATTTTAAAAAAATAAATGTTATTAGAACGTTGAGGTACAATATCTGATAATGTTATTTTTGGGTGTGTTATTTCTTTTTCCTCATTATCTTCGCTCCCATCCTCATCTTCCAAGGTCATCACCTCATCTGTTTCACTTTGTCATGATGTGATACCCAGGGTCACCTTCATCTTCTAACCACTGTACAACATCTTCCTCAACTACTTCTCTTCTCCACCAATATTACAGGTGTCAGTTTATTTATTTTTAAATATACTTTTATTGATTTCAGAAAGTAAGGGAATAGGAGAGATAGAAACATCAATGATGAAAGAGAATCACTGATCAGCTGCCTCCTGTATGCCCCCTACTGGAGATTGAACCCAAAACCGGGCATGTGCCCTGACTGGGAATTGAACCCTGATCTGATTCATAGGTCAATGCTCAACCACTGAGCCACATTGGCCAGGCAGGTGTCCGTTTATGCGCTCCATCTGTATTGGCACAAAGCAGTGCCTAGATCAGTGATGGCGAACCTTTTGAGCTCGGCGTGTCAGCATTTTGAAAAACCCTAACTTAACTCTGGTGCCGTGTCACATATAGAAATTTTTTGATACTTGCAACCATAGTAAAACAAAGACATATTTTTGATATTTATTTTATATATTTAAATGCCATTTAACAAAGAAAAATCAACCACAAAAATGAGTTCGCGTGTCACCTCTGACACACGTGTCATAGGTTCGCCATCACTGGCCTAGATCCTATCCTTGCTGATTTTTCTTCCAGATGTCGATTTTTCATACTTGGAGGCTTGTGTGTTTTCAGGCACAGAATGCCGGAACAAACCAATTTTGTCACACTGTAAATCTGAGATTGTAATAGCATTTTGTTATTTATACATGCTATTAAATTTTGCGTAAATGGTTCAGGATCTTCTCTTGGAGCACTTGAAATTTCACTGTAAATTCCTTTGTTCATAATTCCATGCCTTTGAGAAAGAGCCAAAGGCATCCATCACTTCTTTGAATGATGTGTTTATATGATTTGCTAATTTAATTGCTGCAGATTTCAACTCAACTGTCCGAACAGGAACCCCACAAGAACGTTGTTGTGGGTACCATTTCAACAGTGCTTCTTCGATTGAAGTTTCATATGCCAATTCATGATTTCTGGAATTAGTGTTTGCACCTACATTACATATTAATGCAATGTTTTTATTTTATCTTTGTTTTTTTAAATGTCTGATACAGTTTGCTTTTTTATGCCATATTGCTCACATATATGAGACACAGACACTCCCGACTTCAACATTTGTATGGCTTCCAATTTTTGATTTAGCATTAAATTGACTCTTTTCCTTTTGTCCATAGTTTAAGGTTAGGGTTACAATTATGTGCTTTACTATCTTCTAATCTAATAAAAGAGAAACATGCAAATTGACTGCACCTCTGCTATGCCCAAGCCATGCCCACCAGCCAATCAGAGCGACTATATGCAAATTAACCCAACCAAGATGGCAGCCAGCAGCCACGGAGCTGGAGCAAGCAGGAGGCTTGGTTGCCCTGGCGATGGAGGAAGCCAAGCTTCCCACCTGCCCTGGCCGGCTGTGGCCTCTGCTCAAGGCAACAAAGTTTCAATTATAGAAGATAAATAAATCCCAGATACCTGCTTCCAGTCAGCATCCACTGGGAGCTTGGGTGGCTAGGGGCCGTGGCCAGTCTGCAAACAGCCATCAGCACTCACCCAGGATGGCCACACCCTCATGGGGTGAGGGCCCCCACTGGGGGGCTTGGCCAGCCTGCAAATAGCCATCAGCCACTCCCCCAGGCTGGCCAGGCACCCCAGCAGGACCCCCTACCCTGAAGGGGCTGTGGCCAGTCTGAAAACAGCCCTCAGCCCCTCCCCCAGGCTGGCCAGGCACCCCAGCAGGACCCCCTACCCTGAAGGGGCTGTGGCCAGTCTGAAAACAGCCCTCAGCCCCTCCCCCAGGCTGGCCAGGCACCCCAGCAGGACCCCCTACCCTGAAGGGGCTGTGGGCAGCCTGCAAACAGCCATTAGCCCTTCACCCAGTCTGGCCAGGCACCCCAGCAGGGACCCCACCCTGAAGGGGCTGTGGCCAGTCTGAAAACAGCCCTCAGCCCCTCCCCCAAGCTGGCCAGGCACCCCAGTGGGACTCCCGTCCAGAAGGTCGTCTGAAAGGACTTCCAGTCTAATAAGCATATTACGCTTTTATTATTATAGGTAATTAGTATTTAATAAATCCTCAAATGCCAAAATGTTCTAAAATTGTTTAAGCCTAAGGACTGAAAATTAAAGACTGGACATCAAGGAGAACTTTCTTCAAGACCCAACTCTGCCATAAAAAGGCAGGGCTTTTATTACAAGGTTATTCTCTGTGGTATGACTGCTCTGAGTCACACTGTGGATGAGCCTACCATGTCCATGAACATGGGATGCTACAATGTCCAGTAGCTCCTTGGACTGAAGAAGACTGAATGCTGCTTGGATGGGTCTGTAAAAATCACTCTTCTTCTGCTAGACATTTTCTATAAGCTTTCAGTCCTTTTCCTGAATAATCAGAGTTAAATTACGTCTGGCAATAGGATCTGGGTCTATGACTTTGACCACTTCTAAGACACATGTCTTAAGAGCTTATTAAGAGCTATATTTTCCTCAATACAAATTTCTTTGAGCTAATTCAGGGGTGGGCAAACTTTTTGACTCTAGGGCCACAATGGGTTCTTAAACTGGCCCGGAGGGCCGGAACAAAAGCATGGATGGAGTGTTTGTGTGAACTAATATAAATTCAAAGTAAACATCATTACATAAAAGGGTACGGTCTTTTTTTTTTTTAGTTTTATTCATTTCAAAACGGCTGGATCCGGCCCGCGTGCCGTAGTTTGCCCACGGCTGCTCTAGTACATACATAATTTTAAATTTATACTTAATTTTAAACTTACACTGAATAGTTCTAGTAAATGCGTGCATTCACTAATTCACTGGGAGTAAACAAATGCACATGGCTGGGACATGGCTTAGCACAGTTCTGAAAAATCAGCCAGCACTTGTTAAAACTGCTACAGAAAGTCATGCCACACAACAGAACCAATTACTACTCAAATGCAATATGATCACGTGCTAATCATTCGCCAAACATTGTTTAGGATTGATAACTCTTGGATTTAAATATGTAGACTATAGTTGTAGATATGTAATATTTATGTCAGAGAAATTACTATAGTGTTTTTTCCAACATATGGCCTATTCGCTAAATTTGTTCAAAGCAACAATGAATTAATAACAAAACAATAACCTGTTAATTTAACTATAAGCAAATCTTGCTTAAAAGCATTTTTAAATTAGCAGGGTGTTAATTTTCACATATGACATACGGACTGGAAATTTTGTGCATTAAGTCCAAAGTTCATTAAATTGAGGTCCAAAAAATCAAAGGTTTACTATATTTTTGAGAGACCCTACCCCCAGCATATTTCAATGAAACTTCTTTGGAGACTTCATTGCTCAGCTCAGTCTCAGGTTGGGCTATTCTGTGGGGAGAAGTGAAACCACTTCCCGCATTGCCCAATAACTTCAGCCCTTTACTTCTGGCTGCAACACTTCTAATTCATAAATACATGAAAAAGCAAGATGTGCATGCTATATAAAAAAATGAATCTAAGACAGCGGTTTTCAACTTTTTTCATCTCATGGCACACATAAAATTCAGTGGCACACCAAAAATACATATATTTTTGCTGATCTGACAAAAAATAAGTATAATTTTATTGAGTAACCAATAATAATAATAGTAATTTCCTTTTTACTCCAAAATGACTTTTTAAAAAATCCAGTGCCTAGTGCTGGCCAAGTAGCTCAGTTGGTTAGAGCTTCATCCTGATACAAAAATGTTTCAGGTTACATCCCCTATCAGGGCACAAACAAGAATCAACTAATGAATGCATAAATACGTAGAACAACAAATTGATGTTTCTCTCTCTCTCTCTCTCTCTCTCTCTCTCTCTCTTGTCATGTTATTATTTGCCAATCTAAGGGAAAAGAGGTCAGTGCCCCTGACTAAATAGTCAGGTGTTTCAAGTTTAAAAAAATCACTGGCTGAAAATCACTGGTCTAAGAGGATATAGAGCAGCAAATGCCTTGTTCCCACATTAAAACCCTAAATCCAATCCCTAAGGACAGTCATCATTAAGTTTTTGCCAATTTCTCCAGAAAATCCATGCCTACAGAGCAAGGCTATACTATATGGAATCTCACCCCTCTCCTTTTTTAAAACACAAATCCACTTCCTCATCTGTAAACAGTTCTTGAGTTATTCTTACTGCCTGTAACAACTATTGTTGATATTCTAAAAAGTGTTTGAACTTTGCCTATCAATGAATCTCAAAGTTTGTTCATATGCATATCATGGACAGGTCTGCCTCTTGTTTTCAAGGCTATACAATATTCCAGCTGTGGAAATAGTGTAACCTGTTTAATTGCTTATTGGTGGACCCTTTGAGTGCTTTTATTATTATTAGAAAGTCTGCTATGATGAATTATCTTATATATGGGCAATTGCGTTTGCAAAATACATATAAGAATGGAACTTCAGGAATAAGGGAGGTGAGTTTTAAATGCCACTTGCCCTCTGGAGAACTTGCACCAATCAACCCCCCCAAAAAACGGAGCAGGAATGCTCCTTTTCCTGGACCCTGGCCAACAGGGAGTACAGCAAAATGTGTTGGTCCATTCTCACTATGATAAATGAAAAGTGGTGACTCATATCTGTTGGACAACTTTGCAAGTTGCAGAAAGGCCCATCAAACTGTCTTACCTGTTAAGAGGGATGTGCTGACTCCCAGAAGGCCTGAAGGTGGAGTACATGGGCTTTGGGGTTGGTTCAGTCACATGCATACAGAGCAAGCCCACATGGAATTGAAACCAGACAATCAATGGGTCTGGGCTGCCTGTCACTACTTGAGCCAATTCACTAGGGACAGGGTTGAATCATATATGAGCATTTATTCCAATAATGCCAGCAGTATGGGAGAACAGCAGGTCACCCACAAAAATCTGCTCTCCACCTCCCTCCCTCATAAGCCAGCTGCTGATACTGGGGTAGAAGGACAAAGATAACATGGGGAAGTAGGCAAAAGGGATAAGAATGGGTATGCAAAATGGGCAGTTTACAGGCAACGCGGGCTGGGGGGTTTGCAAAGGGCTGGGGGGTTGCAAAGGGCTGGGGTTTGCAAAGGGGTAGGGGTTTGCAAAGGGCTAGGGATTTGCAAAGGCTGGGGGAGTTGCAAAGGGATGGGGGTGTTGCAAAGGGCTAGGGACTTGCAAAGGGCTGGGGGAGTTGCAAAGGATTGGCGCCTCTAGTTTCTGCAACAAGGTTGTTAGTCTTATAGGCAGCTCCTGGATGTGGAAGATGGGCCGAATTTCCAGGTGACAGAAGCCCTGCCCCACTAGGGGGGGGGTCGGAGGAAGCTGGTGGGAACCAAGGAGGGGACCCTGAGCTGGAGCAGGGCAGGCAGGATGGGAAAGGAACCCAGTTCCGTGGTCCAACTCTGCCCCCACCTCCATCATTCCTGAGATTACAAGACATTCAGGCAAAGGTTTTCACAAAGTTGGGAATGAAAGTCTGAATTTTTTAAGTGTTTTCTCATTCTTCCCTACCCATTCCCTTCATCCCAGCAAAGGGACTTTGAAACCAAAGCTGTGGATCCATTTATATTTTCAGGCTGTGAAAACAGATGAAAGTGGACACAAATTTCTAAATCTGGTATAGAAAATTAATTGTAAGGCAAATCTAGATGGTGTAGTTACTACTTATTTTTGCAAATTTTATACATTTTAAATTATTTTAATACTAAGGATTATTTAAAATTAATTGTGCTGAGGGGTGATGTTAATCCCTGTGTGGGTTTTTATTCTGGCCCAAATCCACAAACTTTATGGTGTGGAGAAGGGGAGGAGGGGGGCTCGCTTTCTCTGTTTCACTCTCTCCTGATGATGGCTACTTCCATGTCCCTGAGGCAGGTCAGCTCTGGGGCAACACTGCAGCTGGGAGGCTGTGACAAAGCACGGTCTGTTAGTTTCAAATTGGTTTTAATTCTATGAAGGCTACAGTGGTAGCGCAGTAAGGTGGGCAGGGAGCAGAGGGAAGTCTTGGATGGTCTGCGGGAGAAGTGGTGAGGCCCTAACTCAGTGATGGCGAACCTTTTGAGCTCGGCGTGCCAGCATTTTGAAAAACCCTAACTTAACTCTGGTGCCGTGTCACATATAGAAATTTTTTGATATTTGCAACCATAGTAAAACAAAGACTTATATTTTTAATATTTATTTTATATATTTAAATGCCATTTAACAAAGAAAAATCAACCAAAAAAATGAGTTCGCGTGTCACCTCTGACACGCGTGTCATAGGTTCGCCATCACTGCCCTAACTGAACAGAGGTGGGAGGGGCAGGAGCTGGCCTGGGGAGAGGAGGTGGGGAAGGGCAGAGTGCTTGGAACCTCTGGTAGAAGTGAAATGGGTGGGACGTGAAATGGACAGTGAGCAAAGCTGAGGGGGTGTTAATGGACCATTTAAACTCAGACTAGCTATTCAGAAAATGCCAGAAAGCATCTAAATGCGGTCAGTCCCATGCTCACCTTTGTAACCATGATCCATGTAGCAGGCTCTGTCCTAAGAACACTGTGCACACTTATGCCACGTAAAATCCTACCCCACGGTGCAGATGAGGAAACTGAAGCTTGCAGATGCTGAGCAGATGAAATTTGACTGCAGTTGGTGTCCCTGCAATGCCCATTTTTTAACCTTCACTCTTCTCTGACAGATCAGTCTCCCAGCAAGAAAGAGTAGATATTCCAAAAATTCAGTGGTCCTCCAGCCTCATTGAGCACCAGGGCCTTCATGGACAACTTATTTGGTCAGTGGTGGGGCCCTGAGAACCCGAATCCTTAGCAAATGCCCAGGGGATGGTCCAGAGAAGCACTGCTCTAGGTCTCTAGAGTGCCTGTTCCAAACCTTTTTTCTCGCTTGGGGATAGGTTTTGCTACAGTACGTGACACAGGCCCTGAAGCAATAATGGCCTGAAGATAGGATTTACTTCTAAGGCTGGGGGTAGGCAAACTGAGGCCATTTTGGTGGTTTCACATGGTCACCAGGGACCCAGGCTCCTTCCAGCTCAACATAAACCTACCTCTAGAGCAGGGGTGGGGACAGTCCAGCCTGCGAAATCATTTTGTCTGGTCCTGCCAAGGCATTAGGGTGAGTTAATTAAATGTTTCAACAAATATAGCAGGCTAATTTTTAAGCTGATAATTTTGTATGGCCCGAGAGTGATGTTATATCCAAATGGCCATTGGCAGAAAAAAGGTTCCACACCCTTGCTCTAGAGTACAGCCAAGTTGTCCTCCTGGCCCAAGAATGAGCCAGAGCCAGTGGTCCAGCCATCAAAGCTGCCTTCCAGGCAGCAGGGCACAGGAAGAAAGGTCTTTTGAAGCAATATTCCCCTACAAGTCCAACCCTTCTACATTAGCTGGGACTTGGTCATTTATTTAGCTATAAATCGAGTGGGAAGTCCTCTTTCAGGTGGGTACCTTGTTTCGCTCAACATTGGGCTTCAGTAACTAGAGAAGGGGAAGCGTATTAGGAGGAAACTGTCATCTGTGCCACCCTACACATCCGTAGTTTCCTTCTCAAAGGGAAATCCTAGCTACTCTACCCCCAAACTAGCACACTTATCAAAGAAAATTTAACTGGGGAAGCCACTTGGCCACGGGATCTCCTCTATTGGTTCAAGGATGATGGAACTTTCTAGGTATTTATTTGTTTACATTGGAGAAATGCAATTACAGTTGGTCTTCAGGGCCAATAAAACTAGCTTCTAATTCTAATGTCTCCCCCACCCCAACCTCAGTACTTCCTCCTCATAAAAGCAGTTCTTTATCTTCTGTTCATAAGAGAGCAGTTAATATAGTTGCTTCATTTATAAGCAGTTATTAGCTCTTTAGTATTTCACCTGTACTCATTCACTTACCTCTCAGCTAAGGTTCTAAGGTAGGGCCCAGCTACCTACATTAGGTGATTCTGATGTTTTCTAGAGTAAACTACGCACTGAGACACCAAGGTGCTTTTGCAAAATGCCAATGCCCAGCACTACCTCAGACATTAGGGTACAGTTAGTCTGGGATGTGTGGCCTGAGCAAAGGTAATTTTAGTGTCGCAAGGAATTCCAGTGTGGAGATGGCCATGAAGCCCAGCTCCAGTACATCTGTGTGCACACCCGTGCCTGGGCAGGTGCTTGCCCCTGCACCTCACACCTCTGCAGGTGCCTTCTACTAAGCTTACTGCCTTTAACCTACCTTCTAAAAACCTGTCAAACACATTAGGCAAGAGAAAAGAAACAACATTTGTAGTATTATTTTATTTGTCAGAATTTCCAGAACCAGGGTCTCTACTGGACAAGTAGAAAAATAGAAAACTGTACTACGAAAAGGCAACTATGACAAATAAGTATACTCGTAAAGGGGCTCCTTGGACTCGAGCAAATGCAGAGTTCACCCTGGGCAGCATAGCCCACAACAACAGAAAGGAACTGGTGTCCCCACATTTTGAGATGTGTTTCTCTCCAGAGCTCTACTAGCTGGCCCAGTCCTGGAACCGGAAGCAATCACTTGCTATCTTCCACACTGTGTTGCTAGGTGAGGCCTGGGCAGTCAGAAGGAAGTTCTGGTTGAAGTCCCGTTGTTTGTTGCCTTCAAACTTCACTGTTCCACAGATCACAACGAGGACTGTGGTCTGGCTTGGGGTGGCTTCATCATGAACAGGCTGGCAGTCAACCACATTGATTTGGAACTCACTGGAAGGCAACATTTCAAAAAACTCACTCAAGGACTCTTGTCCTGAAACTGCGTTTCCATTCCACACCAGGGTGGCTGTGCCCATGTAGAGGCGGGACAGCAGGCGCCTCCGCTTATCCATGGTGGTGTAGTAGACGTTGACGAACTCCTCAGCAGCCCTGCAGGCTTGATCCACGTAGGTCTTGAAGTCTACGGATGCCATCTCTGGCTCTCCCGAAGGAGGCCTCCACCCAGGTGCTTCCTGCACCTGAGGGAGCCGGGGCTGTGGGGCAGGAAGGTTGAAGAGAACCCAGGTGAATGCCAAACTTCGCTCTATCCTAACAAAGAACAATCCTCCTTTTCTATTGGTGGTAAAACACTTAATTACATACTACAGAGAGATGACTCTAGTCTCAAACGACTGCCGACACCTCATCTTACTAAACCTCAGTTTGCTCCTCTTAAAATGGAAATATTACCACTTGTGGCACAGTTGTAATGTGAGAAATTGCTTAGTTAGAAAAGCCTGATAACTACATCTCAGAAAATAGTAGCCATTACTATGAATTTTAAAAATCTTTTATAAAACAGTATACATGACTATGGAAGGTCAGTTTTTCCTGAAAGTGTGGATAGTGAGGAAAATTTATCCGGTAAAGACAGTGGACCTTGTTGAAGGGAACAGTGGCCCAATAGAGGCCAATCAGATGGCATAAGCTCATCAGTTGGTGACAGTCTTCATGGGTTCACTCCAGAGACGAAAAGGGTTTTTAAAAAAAAGTCAAGTTTCTTAAGAGGGTAAGAGAACAAATGCCACAAGGACAGAACCAAAACGGTGGCCATAATTCTCATGATAAGCTATAAACAGCAAACCTGGCAGCTGGCTGGGAATGAGAATGGAAAACACCTAGCATCTGTGAGCACGAATACCCACCACCGGGTAATTCCTATAAGCCACAATGGAAAGACAAGATAGAACCAAGGAGATTCTATGGGGTGGTGGGGAGGGGTATGAGAGTGGCAAAAATAATTTCAACTGTAGCTGCGATGCTACATTTCCCTCCAAAAAACCCAAAAACAAAAACAAAACGTCCAAAAGCATAAAGAAATAGTATTATTTCTGTGTTTGTTTTTTTAAGGGTATGGTACAACTGTTAGAGTTCCCTGTTCTTTTTCACATGTCGGACCAATCTATGTCGAAGTTCTCATTGGTCCAACCGGATCATAAAATATTTCACTAAAAAAGAATCCAACATTACTGAAATAGTGGATATGCTTTTATTTAAAAAATTAAATATTAAACCTTTCCTTAAATTTCTCAGACCTTAGTTTTTTTTTTTAAATGAAATCCATAAAAGATTACACAGAGGACCTGGGAGAAGTCGGGGCTGAGAAAAGTGGAGGCGTACGCCTCCCGTAAAGAACTGTAAGGCGCCGGGAGGTAGCACCGTCCTAGGGGTGAGCAGTTCCAGGGCCAGATGCAGACCTTGGTCTTCCCATTCCCTCCATGAACCTGACGTCAAGCCTCCGCAAACACTCTCAGCTGGCATTTGCTAAATGCTTTGCACTCATTACCTCATTGAATGGTCGCCACAAATGGGCGAGAGGGTATGAGTAGCACTAAACAACAATTATACCTAACAAGAAAATTGAAACAGGTTTAGTCAAGGTCTTGAAAGTAAGCACACTCCTAATTTATCATTTATAAGAACGCGTGTAGCCCTTAAACATGTTGTCAAGATTATGCTGACCTTTTACTGGCTTAATTTTTTTTAAAGTTCCTGCATTTTGAAACCAAGGCTATCGGAGCACAATTCCCGGATGCTAGTTTGAAAATTCCGTTCAGGGGTCCAAGTTTCTGTCTTGCTGGAATTCTGAACCACGCGGGGTCCACATTCATCGCCTGGACATAACCTCAGTCCCTCTACCATCTCACGGATCTCAGACACCCGCCTCTGCTCCCCACCGCCGTTCCCAGCCCCTGTGGGGTTCCCCAAGTGGTCTTTCCAAACACAGGTAACAACCTGCCCGCCCCGAGGCTTCACAAAACGACCACTGACCACTGCACGGGGGTCACTTACAGGGCTGAGGGCCCGTCTCCATCAAGTCAGAGAAAAGGAGACTGGAAACAAGTAGGACCGGAGAGGCTCTGAAGCTCGCCGCTTCCCAGGGTCCCCGCCCTCAGGTCTTTGAGCCTGGACCTGAGATGAAACAGGCCCCGTTTGTGGTGGCGAGTGGCTGTCAACCGAACCAGTAAAGCACGCTCTTCCTGGACCCAAACCTGCTCCAGGGCACGGGCACTTCATCGTCAAGCGCACCGACTGCCCAGCGTTTCGCACAGGCCAAAGCCTGATCCAAACCCGCAGCGCCGCCACCCGGGCAGGGGCAACACCCGGCTTCACCCTGACAATGGAGGGAGGGCGTGGGGGACACACGTGGGAGATGTCTCGGGAGTCCCTCCGACTGCTCGCCCGGGGATCACCTACCTGCGCCGGCGAAGGCCGGGGTCGGCGTG
>NW_005353597.1:450237-453338 GCF_000412655.1 Myotis brandtii | reverse complement strand
GCCCCCGCGCGGCCCGCGGTGCGGTGAGCCCACAGGAGCGCCCCGACAGCGCCCGCCCACCTGCCGTGAAAGGCAGTTGTGCCAGCCAGTGGCACGGCGAGCTCGCAGGCTAGCTCCGCCTACGTGTGGCTCAAAGGAGAGGGCGACTTCCGCGAGAGGCGCCTTCCCAGAAGACCGCGGCCAATCTACGCCGAAGTTCTCATTGGTCCAACCGGATCATAGACTCCCGCCCAAGGGGTTAGTGGGACCTCTGATTGGATAAAACCTCCAAGTTCCGTCCTGGGACGCGGGGGTGGGTGGGCTCTCCGGCAAGAGGCGGTCCTTTAGTAGGAGGATGGGCTATGTGTGCCATGTCGGGGGCGGGGGTGGGCCGGCAGAGGGGGAGTCAGGCTGCACCGCGAGGGCGCCAGGAAAACCCCGCCGAGATTGTGAGTGAAGCCCGCAGAACCTCTGCTGAGCTCCACCCGCTCAAGTACCTGAGCTGGTCCTAAAGAATACATAGAGGAAACCAATTTATGTTAAGTGGGGATTTAAACGAAAAGTGAGGCAAGAGTTGAGGGTGTGGGTCAGGCTTGAAGTGGCAAAAGTGTGCCAAATAGGGAAACTTACCTTCTTGTGTCCTGTGAATTGCGGGGCTAGGAAAACCGCCAGCCTCCAGCTGTCTCAGAGCTTGGTTGATACTTTGATTCTTTCTGTTCTCCAGCCTTGAAACTAGCTGCATTTCAGCTAATCTGGAACCTAAGCTGATTTTTTCTTTCTTCTTTTTTTTTTTTTTTACTGGATTTTTGTTTAAAACAACAGGCTCAGTAGAATGGAACCAGTTAGCCCCGTCAGTGGCTCAGTGGTTGAGTGTGGACCCATGAACCAAGAGGTCCTGAGTGCAATTTCCCGTCAGGACACATGCCTGGGTTGCAGGCGGAATCCCCAGTAGGGGGCATGCAAGAGGCAGCCGATTGATGTTTCTCTCTCACCCATGTTTCTATCTATTCCTCTCCCTCTTGCTCTACAACATAAATCAATAAAAACATGTATATATATAAAAAAAGAATGAAACCAGTTAGCATGGGCTTTGGGAAATTTAGAGTTTACAACATAAATTTAAAAATTTGGTTTCTTCAGACACAAGATTCTCAGGTCCATCCGCTGCTCTGAGGGACTAAATAATTCCTTGCATATAAATCTGTGGGGGCCCTCTGGGAATGTGAGGTTTCCTAACTTGCCCCATCTTTAGAATGTGCATGCATTCAGCTCATACCTTGTTAGCTGCCTACACTATGGTGTACCTTTTGCTTGAATTCCTAAGAGAATCCTTGCTCAGATTTCAGGACAAATTTAGGAACTGGGTGGGCTCTAATGCAGGTATCCCTCCACCCCCACCTACTTATCTACAGTAGGTGAAAATTTTGGATTATAAAAAATTAAGTTGTAGACTGAGTAGAGAGGGTGAACTAGCATCTATGGAGCAGTATTCACACTAAAATGTTTTTATAAAGCCTGAGACAATAAAATTAGGATGTAATGTACAGAAATCCAAATCATAGCATCAATGGAATGAAAATGAGAGTTGACTTACTACATGCCCACTAGGTTGAGTATCTACTGCTTTAAGTTTCCTCATGTTTCCCATCGAAGCCATTTTTATTTTGTTAACAGATGGTCCCTGCCACCAATCCAATGCCAACAGGAGTCCACAATCTGGGGTGGTTAAAAGGAGAGACTGTTTTCGAACCAGAGAAACACAGCTTGGGTGGAAACCGAAAGGTGTGCTCTTCCACTCGCTCTCCAAAGGAGAGGCCCACTTTTATAAAGTCTCTGCCCTGGTCCCTGATTGGTCTATTTCTATGCAAAAGCTGAATCTAAATTTACACATTTTAATTGGTCCACTTAGCATTGTCCTGATTGGTTAGAATCAAGCACCCACCTGGTCGTTATGGAGATGCTTTGATTGGTTGGTAAAGATGCAAAAGAGGATGTAGCACACAGTTCCAAATGAACAGGGCATATCTCGGTCGAAATATGATTCCAGAAACTTCTTTATAAGGGTTGGCTCCAATGGCAAGAAGTCTTGGCAGCCTGACCTGTTGTGCCTCCCTAAGATGCATTATGCATGAGAGGCCTGGGTCAGCAATGGCTGCCAGGTTCTGGTTATGAATTTGAGTCCAAGTAGCCAGGAGGAGCCCTTCCCGACAGGTATATTTCTTCTCAGAGTCCATGGTTTCATTCTGATAACTTTGGTGGAGGTATCATTACTCCCAGTTTTACAGATGAGGAGCTGAGAGACAAATTAAATGATCAGCCTGGAGCCATAGAGCTGCTTCAAATCTAGAAAAGCTGGTTAGGAGGACATTGTCCAGCTCTAAGGTCTTGTGAAAACAAGGCTTTAGCCCTGAGAGGCAGCAGAGCCAATAGCAGGAGGGTGAGAGGACTGGTTTGTGCCTCCATCATCTAAAATTGTGCTTGACCCATAGCAAAGACTCAGTAAATACTGTGTGAATAGACAGACAGGTCTGGGTTCAAATCATTGCTCCACAACATTCTAATGGTGGTGATTCCACTCGAACCGTCACTTCCCTACTCTTATAAGCAAGCCTGGTGTTTACCTCCCCTGTAGTCCTTGATTTGGGGAGGTTAGAGACACTCCTAGCTCTTAGGCTCTGTCCTGAGTTGTGGAGTAGTGGGGCGCCTAGTTCGGACCATCGAGTCTGGAGAAGGATTTCATAGGAGATTTTGGGAAAGATCTTTTCCCGTTTCTCCTTCTGGACATGTGATATGTGGATGGTGCTACTGCAGCCATCTTATCTCCTGAGGGGGGAGCCCCTTAGGATAAGGCAGACTGTTGGGGGCCAGATGTAAGCTGGCAAGGTCCTTGCACCTGAAGGGGCTAGCAAGGCTGGGACCCTTACCCACACAGTTTTCCCAGACTTGTTTGGATGGCGATTATCAGTAGAATGAGAACAGCCTTTCATGGCTCACCAAGAAGTCTGTAACTATTTACTGAGATATGCTGTACTGAGAACTTGTCCTTCTGCTGTGTCTCTCCCTTAGAGATTAAGAGGAACAAAGAATACATTCCTCTTGACAGACCTCCTATTCAGTGTGTT
>NW_005353597.1:447540-447986 GCF_000412655.1 Myotis brandtii | reverse complement strand
CAAGAATTATTGAAATATATTAATTATAAAAATCTAAGTAGCCCAGGTAAAAGACGGCTACGCCCTTTATTTAAGGCTGGCTCCCCAAAGCAATTTCTAATAGAGGAAGGGCTAGCCTCCCTTCCCCCAACAGACAAGGTAGGCCAAAAATTTCCTGCCAGTAGCAACTTCTAAAGAGAGGCTTGCTTCTCAGTTTCTCATCCTTAGTAGAAAGAATATAACTAATTTGCATTTTAATGGTTACCTGTTTTCAGTCAATGACAGCCCAAGGCTTAGGAGTTAGCTAAATTGAATTAGATATTCTGAAATAACAAAATGCTAAAATATTAATCTAAATGTCCCTCACGAAAAATCTAGAGGACAGAATTAAATCTATTGATTATGTCTTGTATTTTTGAAGTTTATTCTTAAAAATGTTACTGATTGAGAAATGCTAAATATTTAAC
>NW_005353597.1:445439-447179 GCF_000412655.1 Myotis brandtii | reverse complement strand
TTTTCAAAAGTTTATTCTCTCTTTTTAAAGGATTTTTTAATTTAACCAAATTTAATAAATCACATAGAAAGCTTTATCAAATAAAAATTAATAAATATATATTTTAAGTTTTTGCCTCTAAGAAAGGGCAAAACAAGTTATTTTATTTAATATTTCTTAAAATACAGCAATAGAATTTTAAGATATAATTTAAAATAACAAAAGCTCCTCGCTGCTACATTTTAAATTAGGCTAGAGATAGGCAGCATTTACACCTCGTAAATCAGACATAAAACTTTACTAAATTTACTAACTTTATTAATAAAAGTACCTACCATAAGAAGCCAGTATCTTTATAAGCAATTAAATCCTAGTAAAGTAAATTCTTCTAAAACAATTACTGAAGACTTCCCATAATCCCTCTGTATATACAAATAAGCCAAAAGGGAATATTATTTAAAAATATTATCTTAAATTTAATAAAAAGAAGAAATTTTAAAATATTTTCCACTAATATTTATAAAATAATCTAATGATTTGCTGTTAAAATACCAAATCTAAAAATAAGTACAATCACCATAAATATTAAATATTTAATAACTTTAACTTGATATACATAGCCTTACGGCACTATCAATCCACATCCAAGAAGTAACCTGTAAATTACCTAGTATAAAAGAAAAAGATTTTTTTTTTAAAATTGAAGTTCTCCAAGTATAACCCAGCAGGAGGAAGACGAGCCAGACAACAAACAGCCCGGAGACCACCTGGGGCATAGTAAAGAAGACGCCTGACGCCTGAGAACGTCTTTCTTGCCATCCTAGCAGTAATCATCTGTACGGTAATATTACCTAGGGCAAATATAGAAATATTTCAGACTTATGCTCCTAACCCTTCATAGGTAAGAACCCTTACATGGGCTGATCCCCCACCTAATATAGTATCCAGTAAGAACATAGGTGGGGCAAGGAAGTAGGGGACTATCACTACTTGCTCCTGGGAGAGGTACAGAAAATATAACTAAGAGCTCATCTATACAAAAAGAAATTGACAGCCATTTTAAAGTTAAATTGCCATGGCCTAGAGCAAAGAACATCCTTACATGATATTATTCTACAAAAGCTCATTAATGATTTTTAATATTTTACAACAGCATATTGTACATTTATCCCAAAACAAACTTACAAATTAATTCTTTAAATATTTGGTAGCAATTTAATAAGAACATAAAAGGATTTAATCCCTTCCACTATGTGGAAGGCCCCCTGGGAAGGCACTTAAGCATTCTCTATTGACCTCTCTTGACCTTTTTTCCAAGGGGGTCTCTCTTCCAATTACCCATAGCTGTTACCTAAGCTCTCTGTTCATACTGAGGTTGAAGCCTCATGGTAGCTGGTACCATGGATCTGTCTCTTGCCCAATGGCGTAAGCTGGGCCTTCTCTGGAGAAGAAACCTGGGTTCCCCATGATCAATGCCGGGGCCCCGCCAGCTGGCGAGGGGATCCCAAGGCTGTTGCTGGGCATGGAGGCCACAGGGGCATACGCTACCAAGGAGACAGAACTAAACCTCACATCACCCTGCTTGGCCCAGAGGATGGCTGGTAGTCAATGACGGGTAAGACCCCTCTGGGAGGGGCAACCTAAGACAGGCACAGTCGCAGGGGGCCTCAGGGGAGAACTTGGGGGTCAACAGAGGTGGGGCACAGATCCTCACTCACCCCCCCAACTATGCAGGGGCTTGAACACTCGCCCCTTCTGAGG